>NW_026571095.1:1721375-1739117 GCF_026225935.1 Boleophthalmus pectinirostris
TGTAATCCATTTATTTCAACCAAGTAACTGTAATCCAATTACCACTTTGAAACAGTAACTGTAACTGATACAGTTACTCTAATTTGTACTCTGATTACATAATCCAGTACATGTAATCTATTACTCCCAACACTGTCTGTGTTCTAATGTTCCTCATCACACACAGATCGGGTTTTGTTTCATTCACATAAGTTTAACACATAAAACTTCTATATTAGGGGTTGAGTTCTCTCTCAAACAGAAAACACTCTGTTCCACCTTGTGATGTCATGTGGTGATACAGGAAGTGCTCTGTGTTTTTAAACTCCATACACCTTCACTGAGAATCATTTGGAATTTCAGCCCTGGAATTGCCAATCTCTACTGAACTAAAACTAAAATGTAACTTGAAAACTATCTCTTCATGACATCACAAGGTGGAACAGAGCATTTAGAGCTTTTTTGTGTAATATAAAAGTTACTCCAACATGTGTGAATGAAACAAACAACTCCAGGTCTGTTTTGATGAGGAACAACATTACAACATGGTGCAAAGGTCACAAGAGTCAGTGTTGTGTAATATTGGACTTTAAAATCATGAAGATGTGTTTTCATGTGTATTCTGTTTGTGTGTTCATGTGTGGACACTGTCACATGTTGTTTTGGCACTACAGTTGTTAGTAGATAGTGGGATAATTGTGGCATGTTCAGGTTCGATTATATTCTGTTGTATTGGATCTGTTCATTCATGTGCAGAAGTGAATGAAAACCACAAGCAGCATGTGTCTGATGAAGACTTTACTGGCCAAACCCTGTCATCAGCCGCTGTGATAGAGGAAAGACTTTTTTTAAAAACATTTTCTAAACAGATACAAGAGTTTCTTCTTTTTTCTGTTGTCTGGTTTCCTAAATATTTTTGTGATTTTTTTTTCCTTCAAACAACCACATAGTATTTACCCGGCGTGTTCCTGAGCTGTTCAGGAGCCGTCCAACTGCTCAAAATAAATCTGAAATCAATCATAAACTCTGAAATAGTGAAGTTGATGAGTGTGTAATGTGGAGAGGGATACTTCCTTTTGTTCACTTCAACACAGATGTGTGTTTATCCACACTGTTTGTCTTTTGACTTCTTGTGCTCACACATGTCAGTTCTGACATTTATTTACTCGTGTCGTTTCAGGGGCCAGACATCTAAAATGGGAGGCAAGCTGAGCAAAAAGAAGAAGGGATATAATGTGAACGACGAGAAGTCCAAAGACAAGGACGCCAAAGCGGAGGGCGGCGCGGCGGAGGAGAGCGAAGCTCCCAAAGAAAACCAGGAAGAGAGCGCCGCCGCCGACGCTAAAGACGTGGCTAACGATACGGCGGCTAAAGACGCCCCGGCCCCAGACGCTGCGGCTTAAAGCGGACGAGAAGAAAGAAGAGGCTAAAGCCGCTAACGCCGAGCCCGCCGCAACCGAGGAGAAACCGGCCGCTAAAGCTGAGGAAAAACCAGCCGCCAAGGAGCCCGAGGCCAAGACTGCGCCACCTGCTGCAGCGGAGGGCAAAGACGAGGCCAAAAAGACTGAGGCCCCCGCGGCACCAGCCACCAAAGCTGAGCCCAAGCCCACGGAGGCAGCACCCGCTAGCGCGCCCGCCAACGCTAAAGAGGCTAGCTCCACACCAGCCGCAGAGCCCCCCGCCAAGGACGCCAACGCCACAGAGGCGCCGAGCAAGGATCAAACCGTAGCAGTTCAAGATTAATGGACAGCTCTTTTGGGAAATTGAAGTCAACAATGTCAAACAAAAATCTGAAGATGATTAAGTCGCCCATGCATATTCTGATCGGAGATTAACAATAATAATAATAATGTTCAGATATGTGGAGACAACTGGACTCGAGACACCACCTAGAGGAGAACCCGCACACTGCTGCACATGGGACTATTGCTATTATTATTGTTAGCTTTTACTTCTTTTCTGATGTAGTATTTGAACTTTGGTACGAGTCTGTTTTGAGCTTTTCATTTTTTCCATTTCCATCCATGACCTTCCCCCCAAACGTCCCTCCAAAACCGACCACAGGCACACGAACCCAACGCTCTCGTCAACTTGAGAAACCAAGTTCGTCTAATCTCATCGATAATTGTGACCAGGGCCTTTCCATTTGCAAATAAAACTCTAATGCTAATACTGATTTCAAATAGTTTTATATTTTATTTAGGAACTGCAACGAGAAAAAAGAACAAAGTCATATTTCTATAAATAAACTTTAAAACACGCAAGCATGAAAATATTTGTACTATTCTTGAAACGTGATGATGATTCTTTGTTAATATTATACTAATAATGCATTCTGACGCATGAATCTTCTTATAATCAACCCGAATTATTTATTAAATTCTGTACCAATCTTGAACGTATTTTTCAGTTTTTGCAAATTCTAATGCAATATTTCTAGATCTAGTTTCCTTCACGGCGAGGTGACCGTCATCTACTCCGACTTTTCACGCATAAGTTTGACTCAAGTCTGTGGCACATATTCTTTTTCTTCATCTCTCTTTTCAAATATTTCCTTTTTCTGAACGTTTTCTTCAAAGTCCAGATTTCCACGTCTTTACCAGCAGTATTCATCTCTAGAATAACTTTTATTTTATACTCTGAAAATTATGATATCGTCAAAAACAAAACACACCTTTGGCACTAAACCAAATGTAGACCAATAAATCAGAGGTAGACATTTTTCAAAAGAGATTTTTTATGAAATCATTAAAGTAGATTTTTAATATTTGTAATTAAATCTACAAATCCGTTCTGTCTTTTACAAAAAAAAATACAAGATTTTTTAAGTAGATCTTTAACATTTACCTAGAACTTAACTTTGCACATTAGTTACATAAATTAAAAACGTCTAAATTTAGCACAATACAAATTTTGGAGATACCAGTTGAAAAGTTCACATTTGCCAAGGACTATTTGAGTACGAATCTCGCTGCTTAGCCCCAGATCTTTGCGCCTGTGTGGTATCAGCGACATTCCACATCACAAAGGCCTGTTTATTTAGCGAAACCTCTGGAAATCCGAAAGAATTCCCTCATTTTCTCATCCATGTTCACCTCCTCCTCCTCCTGCGTCCCTCACAGCACATATGGACTGCACACGTGGGCGGCTGCACTGTAAAAAAAAAAAACGCGCTCAGAACTGCATGGAATCCTTTAGGTCCTTAATCTGTTCAGCAGAGGTGGGCAGGACTCGTCTATGTTACATTTACTCGAGTGTTTTTAGTCCTACTCGAGTCATTTTTATTGAAGTAATGATTTGAGCGTTTGTGTTTCTTGCTCCGCTCCTTCAGATAACGTTTGGTTTTTCACATTTTTGTGGTTCGTCCTTTGAAAACATTTTGTGGATTATTTCAAATACACCAACTTCAAATTCTAAATCAAAATGTCACGTCCAGACAGTTTTCCTAGAGTAGTAGTCTGTCCCCAAATACAGACTAATACAGTGTACTTCTGTTTAAGTAAAAAATAGTAACAATTCTGAAGTAGCAGTACTTTTAATCAAGTACAATTTTGGCTTATCTGCCCACCTCTGCTCTTCAGCCAGTACAAAATACAAAATGCTATTTATACAACACAATACTAGTAGTATATCCCCAAATACATCGTCATTTCTTGGACCTTTACTTTGTACTTTTACTTCAGTAATAAGTAATTATTTTGAAGTAACAGTACTTTCATTCAAGTACAATTTTGGGTTTTCTACCCACTTACAATACTAGTAGTTTATCCCCAAATACATAGTCATTTCTTGGACCACTACTTTGTACTTCTACTTGAGTAATAAGTAATAATTTTGAAGTAACAGTACTTTTACTCGAGTACAGTATTGGCTTCTATACACACACTTCTGCTATTCCGTCAATACAAAATACAAAATGCTATTTATACAACACAATACTAATAGTATATCATCAAATACATCGGAATTTCTTGGACTACTACTTTGTACTTGTACTTGAGTAATTGTTTTGAAGTAACAGTACTTTCATTCAAGTACAATTTTGGGTTATCTACCCACTTCTACTATTCAGTACAATACTAGTAGTATATCCCCAAATACATTGTAATTTTTTGGACTACCATTTTGTACTTCTACTCGAGTCATTTTGAAGTAACAGTACTTTTATTGGAGTACAATTTAGCTTATCTTCCCACTTTTACTATTCAGTCAATACAAAATGCAATTTATACAATACAATTCTAGCAGTACATCCTCAAATACATTGTCATTTTTATGGACTACTACTTTGTAATTCTACTTGAGTAATTATTTTGAAGTAACAGTACTTTCATTCGAGTACAATTTTGGGTTATCTACCCACTTCTACTATTCAGCACAATACTAGTAGTATATGCCCAAATACATAGTCATTCTTAGATCATTACTTAGTACTTCTACTTGAGTAATAAGTAATAATTTTGAAGTAACAGTACTTTTACTCGAGTACAGTATTGGCTTCTCTATGTATTTCTTTTATTCTGTCAATACAAAATACAAAACGCTATTTATACAAAACAGTACTAGTATATCCTCAAATTCACTGTCATTTTTTGGACTACTACTTTGTACTTCTACTTGAAGTAACAGTACTTTTACTTGAGTACAGTTTAGCTTATCTTCCCACTTTTCCTGTTCAGTCAATACAAAATACAAAATGCAATTCATACAATACAATTCTAGCAGTATATCCTCAAATACTTCGGAATTTCTTGGATCACTACTTTGTAATTCTACTTGAGTAATTATTTTGAAGTAACAGTACTTTCATTCAAGTACAATTTTGGGTTATCTACCCACATCTACTATTCAGTACAATACTAGTAGTTTATCCCCAAATACATAGTCATTTCTTGGATCATTACTTAGTACTTCTACTTGAGTAATAAGTAATAATTTTGAAGTAACCGTACTTTTACTCGAGTACAGTATTGGCTCTACACACTTCTTTTATTCCGTCAATACAAAATTAAAAATGCTATTTATACAACACAGTACTAGTAGTACATCCCTAAATACATAGTAATTTTTTGGACTACTACTTTTTAACTATAAGTAACAGTACTTTTACTAGAGTACAATTTAGTTCATCTTCCCACCTTTCCTGTTCAGTCAATACAAAATACAAAATGCTATTCATAAAATACAATTCTAACAGTATATCTTCAAATACATCAGAATTTCTTGGATCTTTACTTTGTACTTCTACTTGAGTAATAATTTCAAAGTAACAGTACTTTTACTCAAGTACATTTTTTGACCTCTCTACCCACCTCTGCTCTTCAGTCAATCCAAAATACAAACTGCAATACTCGAGCTCATTTGGTTCCGTTCAATCGTGCTGCATGCTCATTGGTCTACTACTATTACTACTACCGCAACGCTCGCCTCCTATTGGCCAGTCCGTTTGTGCCCGCCCCCCTTCCTCCGCCCCCTCTCCTCAGCTGGCTCTCGGGGTCGGCGGCTTTCTCCTCGGCAGAATCCGTAGCAGCCAAACCAACCGGCGGAGCCCCCGGCCGCCGCCCCCGCAGACCCGCCCTGACTCGGTAAATTTGCATGTCTGTGGTTGGGTGAATCTGTAGTCCTGTCTTTTTGGTCCCCGTGGAAACCAAACTGATCTGATCCGGTGTGAACGTGTGCCAGCCGGGTGCGTCCCTGCCCCGCTCACATGGGCACGGTGCTCGTCAAAACCAAACCTGTCAAAGTGAGATCAACATTTGGACATATTGTGTGTATTTGTAAAAATGGTGCAACAATAAAATCACAACAATTGACTCCAAATATTTGTGTACGTCTTTATTTTGTCTCTTTCGTCTCCAGTTTCAAAGGTTCTGTATTACACTAAATGGGTTGTTGTGAACTGTTTTGAGTGATTTTTGAGATTATTATGAGTTTGTCTACATCTCTGAAGCTCAAAACACTCTGATCCACCTTGTGATGTCATGAAGCGGTAGTTTTCAAATTTCCTTTTAACTTTTGTTCAGCAGTGTGAGGAAGCTGGCCAAATTTGAACCAAAAATGTATTCTTCCTTACACCGTGGATTCGTGGGCAAAAAAATGAAAAAAAATTACGTATTTCCAATAGAAATGGGCATTCGATGAAATTTTCTTAATCGATCGTCGGAAGAATTAACGATCAATTATCGATTAATCATGAACGTCTTTATATTCAAATGATCATCATTATTATTACTATCTGCACTACTAATCTGCATAAATAAATTCAAATTTACGACATATAAACAGTAACGACTCTAGAGCCACATCAGCCCGTTTGACATTATAATGTGTTTAATTCAGTTTTGTTCAACTCTCACAGAAACAAAACTTAAAACTGCATCACTAATTTGCCTAAACTCAGCGAAGATAAAACTCCAGCTCTTGTGTCGCTGATGCGGTTCAATTTCTGTCAGATTAAAAGACATGACTCAGGTGAATACAGGTTAGTGTGACCAGATTTGTGTTTGTCAAAACCAGGACACCGTACGGGGGGAGGGGGGTGGGGACTCGTCATCCACATTGAGCGACTCTCACCTGGTAAAACTTTTTCCCACTGGACACAGAAACATATGTGCTGCTTTGTACACTGTGCACATGGACTCACACTTGTCCCAACGCAACGGAAAGTGTGGAATTTCTTGTACAAATCATCGTTAAATACACATTTGTGCTTCGGTACGTTGCAGACTGTTTGTGTCTCGCTCCTTCTGATGCAGAGACACATGTACACACCCTGTTTGGTCACACTACACACAGCAACCTACATTCAGTTTGTCGATTAAAATTAACGTAATCGATTAAATTCTTAACGATCAATTATCGATTAATTGATTAATCATGCCCATCCTTAATTTCCAATAATAACTGTGGTTAAATAAAGACAAAAGCAACAGAAATGAACAAAATAAAGGAAAAAACCACGTGAACCCCCAACTGGCTGAACTGCTCCCAATTTTTATTTCCCAGACAGGAAGTCCCTCCCCCTGGGTCAGCGCCAACACACACAGGTTAGTTTGTCTCTCAACTTTCCCTGTTTCTACAGTGTGCGGTTTACTTTCTTAACTAAACTCAACTTTCTTTAACTAAAAGTGCTCAACATAAATGAGAAACACCGAAATAACTAAATCATCCATCCATCCATTTTCTTCCGCTTATCCGGGGCCGGGTCGCGGGCGCAGCAGTCTAACTAAATCATGCAAACAAAATCCATAAAAACAAAAGAAGTGAAACCGAGTCTTCCCTCCACATGGTCTGGCCCAGAACCTCCCCCAAAGCCTACAAATATGGCTGACGACGACCATGTGGAGGAACAGACAGGGTGGTAAGTTGTCTGTGTAACAAAATGAACAGATTTTGAAACTATGTCATGAATAGGGGTGGGTTCATATAAGTTTTTCTTCTTCCCACTCCTTTTGGAGAAATGTGCTTTTCTGTTGTTTATAATGTATATGTAGTATATATGATTATTGTTTCTCTCTTGGCACAAACTCGAAATAGAAACAAATCAATCAGTCAATCAAAATAAGGTGACCAAACATCTGTTTTTCCTCAGACATGTCTGTTTTTTGCGTCCTCAGTCGCTCAGCCTCCAACATGCCAAAACGCAACTGCACATGTAATGATGACTTTGACAAGAAATTCTGTTTTTCCAGTCCAGTCGGGACAAGTGTGAGGTCCATGTGCACAGGTTGTGAGGTGAGAGTAGCTCAATGTCGAGGCCCCACCCCCCACGCCCGGTAAGGTGTCCCGGGTTTTCACAAATGAAATATGGTCATCCTAAGATATAACCAAATAAAATATATTTAAAGTAACTGGTGTGAAGTGATGATCTAAACTAAACAAAGACTAAAAAAAACAAAGCCAGGATAGTCATATTTAGCTGTTTAGCTGAATTATTGATATAGATGTAAAATGAAATGAAATGTGAGTAACTATGGACAAAGGCTCTTTGTCACAAGCTGAGATCTGCAATTCCAGATCTGAAATCATCCAAGTGATTCTAGTGAAGGTGTGTGGAGTTTAAAAACACAGTGGAGCAATGACATCACAAGGTGAAACAGAGTGTTTTGTGTTTGAGAGAAAAACTCAGCCTAAATGTGCAGGGTTTGTGTGTTAAATGTGAAAAAAAGGACTTTTAAAACAATAAAAGGAAACATGGTGAACTAAAAGGAACGATGAAAAACCTCATGATGTGACCTTTTATCACTTGTGTCCAGCTGTGATTTCAGGACCATGGAGAGAGACTTACCGTGTTATCACGGTCATCCAGCGCCTGGATTGATACAGCGCTTCATAAAGCTCTTACAACACTCCATTATTCATTGGCTAATACACTCTGCACACTTGTTATGCTCGAGGTGTGGGTCCGAGCGTCGTGACTTGCACTCAGACGATGAGTGAGTCACTCTTTTAATGACGTGAGCCTTCATTGACAAAATGGAGTAAGACTTTGGGCTCGACTTGAATGCCAATGACTTCACTTAAAGCTGCACTGTCAAACTTTTAAATTCAATTCTTTTGTGTTATTATTTTCAAAGACAATAGAATAGAACATTCAACAGAATACAATAATAAACATGAAAAAGGTCAGTCCACCTCAGTTCACCCAGTGAGCATTTTTACAGTGAGTGGGGCTGCCTCTCCACAGATCTGACCTGCAGCTTTAGCTGCAGCTTCATCCCCAGTTTAATGCCATATTGTGAAACATTCAATGCAATAACTTGGGTCCTCCCTCCAGAGGTGGGACCAAGTCGTAGTTTTGCAAGTCTCAAGTCTTTGACCTGAAGTCCGAGTCAAGTCCCAAGTCAAATACAAACAAGTCCAAGTCGAGTCTCGAGTCACTAGCCCATAAGTCCCAGTCAAGTCATTTCAAGTCATTTCAAATCTTTAAACCAAAATACTAAATATAGCTTAGATTTTTGCAATTTATATGCATTTTAAACTAAATTGTACTTATAAAAATTGTAATTGTAAATTGTATAGTATATTTATATATGAGTATTTATAGACTATATAAGAGTTGTAGAAATGCTAATTTTCCTTTTTAAATGTCTTGACATGATCTTTGAGTGAATCATCACAGTCAGAATAAAATGAATTCAGATTTAAAAGTGCTTCTCAAGTCCAAGTCAAGTCACTGTAGTATTTTTGCTATATCGAATTCATTTTCTGACTGTATGATTCACTCAAAGTCATGTCAAGACATTTAAAAGGAAAATTACATTTCACAACTCTATATAGTCTATAAATACTCATATATAAATATACTATACAATTTACAAAAAATTTTATAAGTACAATTTTTTAAAATGCATATAATTGCAAAATCTAAGCTATATTTAGTATTTTGGTTTAAAGATTTGAAATGACTTGAAATGACTTGACTGGGACTTATGGGCTAGTGACTCGAGACTCGACTTGGACTTGTTTGTATTTGACTTGGGACTTGACTCGGACTTGAGGTCAAAGACTTGAGACTTGCAAAACACGACTTGGTCCCACCTCTGGAGGGAGGACCCAAGTTATTACATTGAATGTTTCACAATATGGCATTAAACTGGGGATGAAGCTGCAGCTAAAGCTGCAGGTCAGATCTGTGGAGAGGCAGCCCCACTCACTGTAAAAATGCTCACTGGGTGAACTGAGGTGGACTGACCTTTTTCATGTTTATTATTGTATTCTGTTGAATGTTCTATCTATTGTCTTTTGAAAATAATAACACAAAAGAATTTGAATTAAAAAGTTTGACAGTGCAGCTTTAAGTGAAGTCATTGGCATTCAAGTCGTAGCCCAAAGTCTTACTCCATTTTGTCAATGAAGGCTCACGTCATTAAAAGAGTGACTCACTCATCGTCTGAGTGCAAGTCACGACGCTCGGACCCACACCTCGAGCATAACAAGTGTGCAGAGTGTATTAGCCAATGAATAATGGAGTGTTGTAAGAGCTTTATGAAGCGCTGTATCAATCCAGGCGCTGGATGACCGTGATAACACGGTAAGTCTCTCTCCATGGTCCTGAAATCACAGCTGGACACAAGTGATAAAAGGTCACATCATGAGGTTTTCATCCTTCCTTTTAGTTCACCATGTTTCCTTTTATTGTTTTAAAAGTCCTTTTCTCATTTCACACATTTAACACACAAACCCTGCACATTTAGGCTGAGTTTTTCTCTCAAACACAAAACACTCTGTTCCACCTTGTGATGTCATTGCTCCACTGTGTTTTTAAACTCCACACACCTTCACTAGAATCACTTGGATGATTTCAGATCTGGAATTGCAGATCTCTGCTTGTGACAAAGAGCCTTTGTCCATAGTTACTCACATTTCATTTCATTTTACATCTATATCAATAATTCAACTAAACAGCTAAATATGACTATCCTGGCTTTGTTTTTTTTAGTCTTTGTTTAGTTTAGATCATCACTTCACACCAGTTACTTTAAATATATTTGATTTGGTTATATCTTAGGATGACCATATTTTCATTTGTGAAAACCCGGACACCTTACCGGGCGTGGGGGGTGGGGCCTCGACATTGAGCTACTCTCACCTCACAACCTGTGCACATGGACTCACACTTGTCCCGACTGGACTGGAAAACAGAATTTCTTGTCAAAGTCATCATTACATGTGCAGTTGCGTTTTGGCATGTTGGAGGCTGAGCGACTGAGGACGCAAAAAACAGACATGTCTGAGGAAAAACAGATGTCACCCTATTTTGATTGACTGATTGATTTGTTTCTATTTCGAGTTTGTGCCAAGAGAGAAACAATAATCATATATACTACATATACATTATAAACAACAGAAAAGCACATTTCTCCAAAAGGAGTGGGAAGAAGAAAAACTTATATGAACCCACCCCTATTCATGACATAGTTTCAAAATCTGTTCATTTTGTTACACAGACAACTTACCACCCTGTCTGTTCCTCCACATGGTCGTCGTCAGCCATATTTGAAGGCTTTGGGGGAGGTTCTGGGCCAGACCATGTGGAGGGAAGACTCGGTTTCACTTCTTTTGTTTTATGGATTTTGTTTGCATGATTTAGTTAGACTGCTGCCCCCGTGATCCCGCCCCGGATAAGAGGAAGAAAATGGATGGATGGATGGATGATTTAGTTATTTCGGTGTTTCTCATTTATGTTGAGCACTTTTAGTTAAAGAAAGTTGAGTTTAGTTAAGAAAATAAACCACACACTGTAGAAACAGGGAAAGTTGACAGACAAACTAACCTGTGTGTGTTGGCGCTGACCCAGGGGGAGGGACTTCCTGTCTGGGAAATAAAAATTGGGAGCAGTTCAGCCAGTTGGGGGTTCAACGACTGGCACATGGGTTTTTTCCTTTATTTTGTTCATTTCTGTTGCTTTTGTCTTTATTTAACCACAGTTATTATTGGAAATTAAGGATGGGCATGATTAATCAATTAATCGATAATTGATCGTTAAGAATTTAATCGATTACGTTAATTTTAATCGACAAACTGAATGTAGGTTGTTGTGTGTAGTGTGACCAAACAGGTCTGTACATGTGTCTCTGCATCAGAAGGAGCGAGACACAAACAGTCTGCAACGTACCGAAGCACAAATGTGTATTTAACGATGATTTGTACAAGAAATTCCACACTTTCCGTTGTGTTCGGGACAAGTGTGAGTCCATGTTTACAGTGTACAAAGCAGCACATATGTTTCAGTGTCCAGTGGGAAAAAGTTTTACCAGGTGAGAGTCGTGCAATGTGGATGACGAGTCTCCACCCCCCTCCCCCCGTACGGTGTCCTGGTTTTGACAAACACAAATCTGGTCACACTAACCTGTATTCACCTGAGTCATGTCTTTTAATCCGACAGAAGTTGAACCGCATCAGCGACACAAGAGCTGTTTTTTTATCTTCGCTGAGTTTAGGCAAATTAGTGATGCAGTTTTAAGTTTCGTTTCTGTGAGAGTTGAACAAAACTGAATTAAACACATTATAATGTGAAACGGGCTGATGTGGCTCTAGAGTGGTTACGGTTTATATGTCGTAAAGTTGAATTTATTTATGCAGATTAGTAGTGCAGATAGTAATAATAATGATGATCATTTGAATATAAAGACGTTCATGATTAATCGATAATTGATCGTTAATTCTTCCGACGATCGATTAAGAAAATTTCATCGAATGCCCATTTCTATTGGAAATACGTAATTTTTTTTTTCATTTTTTTCCCACGAATCCATGGTGTAAGGAAGAATACATTTTTGGTTCAAATTTGGCCAGCTTCCTCACACTGCTGAACAAAAGTTAAAAGGAAATTTGAAAACTACCGCTTCATGACATCACAAGGTGGATCAGAGTGTTTTGAGCTTCAGAGATGTAGACAAACTCATAATAATCTCAAAAATCACTCAAAACAGTTCACAACAACCCATTTAGTGTAATACAGAACCTTTGAAACTGGAGACGAAAGAGACAAAATAAAGACGTACACAAATATTTGGAGTCAATTGTTGTGATTTTATTGTTGCACCATTTTTACAAATACACACAATATGTCCAAATGTTGATCTCACTTTGACAGGTTTGGTTTTGACGAGCACCGTGCCCATGTGAGCGGGGCAGGGACGCACCCGGCTGGCACACGTTCACACCGGATCAGATCAGTTTGGTTTCCACGGGGACCAAAAAGACAGGACTACAGATTCACCCAACCACAGACATGCAAATTTACCGAGTCAGGGCGGGTCTGCGGGGGCGGCGGCCGGGGGCTCCGCCGGTTGGTTTGGCTGCTACGGATTCTGCCGAGGAGAAAGCCGCCGACCCCGAGAGCCAGCTGAGGAGAGGGGGCGGAGGAAGGGGGGCGGGCACAAACGGACTGGCCAATAGGAGGCGAGCGTTGCGGTAGTAGTAATAGTAGTAGACCAATGAGCATGCAGCACGATTGAACGGAACCAAATGAGCTCGAGTATTGCAGTTTGTATTTTGGATTGACTGAAGAGCAGAGGTGGGTAGAGAGGTCAAAAAATGTACTTGAGTAAAAGTACTGTTACTTTGAAATTATTACTCAAGTAGAAGTACAAAGTAAAGATCCAAGAAATTCTGATGTATTTGAAGATATACTGTTAGAATTGTATTTTATGAATAGCATTTTGTATTTTGTATTGACTGAACAGGAAAGGTGGGAAGATGAACTAAATTGTACTCTAGTAAAAAGTACTTGTTACTTATAGTTAAAAAGTAGTAGTCCAAAAAATTACTATGTATTTAGGGATGTACTACTAGTACTGTGTTGTATAAATAGCATTTTTAATTTTGTATTGACGGAATAAAAGAAGTGTGTAGAGCCAATACTGTACTCGAGTAAAAGTACGGTTACTTCAAAATTATTACTTATTACTCAAGTAGAAGAACTAAGTAATGATCCAAGAAATGACTGTGTATTTGGGGATAAACTACTAGTATTGTACTGTAGTAGATGTGGGTAGATAACCCAAAATTGTACTTGAATGAAAGTACTGTTACTTCAAAATAATTACTCAAGTAGAATTACAAAGTAGTGATCCAAGAAATTCCGAAGTATTTGAGGATATACTGCTAGAATTGTATTGTATGAATTGCATTTTGTATTTTGTATTGACTGAACAGGAAAAGTGGGAAGATAAGCTAAACTGTACTCAAGTAAAAGTACTGTTACTTCAAGTAGAAGTACAAAGTAGTAGTCCAAAAAATGACAGTGAATTTGAGGATATACTAGTACTGTTTTGTATAAATAGCGTTTTGTATTTTGTATTGACAGAATAAAAGAAATACATAGAGAAGCCAATACTGTACTCGAGTAAAAGTACTGTTACTTCAAAATTATTACTTATTACTCAAGTAGAAGTACTAAGTAATGATCTAAGAAATGACTATGTATTTGGGGATAAACTACTAGTATTGTGCTGAATAGTAGAAGTGGGTAGATAACCCAAAATTGTACTCGAATGAAAGTACTGTTACTTCAAAATAATTACTCAAGTAGAATTACAAAGTAGTAGTCCATAAAAATGACAATGTATTTGAGGATGTACTGCTAGAATTGTATTGTATAAATTGCATTTTGTATTGACTGAATAGTAAAAGTGGGAAGATAAGCTAAATTGTACTCTAATAAAAGTACTGTTACTTCAAAATGACTCAAGTAGAAGTACAAAATGGTAGTCCAAAAAATTACAATGTATTTGGGGATATACTACTAGTATTGTACTGAATAGTAGAAGTGGGTAGATAACCCAAAATTGTACTTGAATGAAAGTACTGTTACTTCAAAACAATTACTCAAGTACAAGTACAAAGTAGTAGTCCAAGAAATTCCGATGTATTTGATGATATACTATTAGTATTGTGTTGTATAAATAGCATTTTGTATTTTGTATTGACGGAATAGCAGAAGTGTGTGTATAGAAGCCAATACTGTACTCGAGTAAAAGTACTGTTACTTCAAAATTATTACTTATTACTCAAGTAGAAGTACAAAGTAGTGGTCCAAGAAATGACTATGTATTTGGGGATAAACTACTAGTATTGTAAGTGGGTAGAAAACCCAAAATTGTACTTGAATGAAAGTACTGTTACTTCAAAATAATTACTTATTACTGAAGTAAAAGTACAAAGTAAAGGTCCAAGAAATGACGATGTATTTGGGGATATACTACTAGTATTGTGTTGTATAAATAGCATTTTGTATTTTGTACTGGCTGAAGAGCAGAGGTGGGCAGATAAGCCAAAATTGTACTTGATTAAAAGTACTGCTACTTCAGAATTGTTACTATTTTTTACTTAAACAGAAGTACACTGTATTAGTCTGTATTTGGGGACAGACTACTACTCTAGGAAAACTGTCTGGACGTGACATTTTGATTTAGAATTTGAAGTTGGTGTATTTGAAATAATCCACAAAATGTTTTCAAAGGACGAACCACAAAAATGTGAAAAACCAAACGTTATCTGAAGGAGCGGAGCAAGAAACACAAACGTTCAAATCAATAAAAATGACTCGAGTAGGACTAAAAACACTCGAGTAAATGTAACGTAGACGAGTCCTGCCCACCTCTGCTGAACAGATTAAGGACCTAAAGGATTCCATGCAGTTCTGAGCGCGTTTTTTTTTTTACAGTGCAGCCGCCCACGTGTGCAGTCCATATGTGCTGTGAGGGACGCAGGAGGAGGAGGAGGTGAACATGGATGAGAAAATGAGGGAATTCTTTCGGATTTCCAGAGGTTTCGCTAAATAAACAGGCCTTTGTGATGTGGAATGTCGCTGATACCACACAGGCGCAAAGATCTGGGGCTAAGCAGCGAGATTCGTACTCAAATAGTCCTTGGCAAATGTGAACTTTTCAACTGGTATCTCCAAAATTTGTATTGTGCTAAATTTAGACGTTTTTAATTTATGTAACTAATGTGCAAAGTTAAGTTCTAGGTAAATGTTAAAAGATCTACTTAAAAAATCTTGTATTTTTTTTTGTAAAAGACAGAACGGATTTGTAGATTTAATTACAAATATTAAAAATCTACTTTAATGATTTCATAAAAAATCTCTTTTGAAAAATGTCTACCTCTGATTTATTGGTCTACATTTGGTTTAGTGCCAAAGGTGTGTTTTGTTTTTGACGATATCATAATTTTCAGAGTATAAAATAAAAGTTATTCTAGAGATGAATACTGCTGGTAAAGACGTGGAAATCTGGACTTTGAAGAAAACGTTCAGAAAAAGGAAATATTTGAAAAGAGAGATGAAGAAAAAGAATATGTGCCACAGACTTGAGTCAAACTTATGCGTGAAAAGTCGGAGTAGATGACGGTCACCTCGCCGTGAAGGAAACTAGATCTAGAAATATTGCATTAGAATTTGCAAAAACTGAAAAATACGTCAAGATTGGTACAGAATTTAATAAATAATTCGGGTTGATTATAAGAAGATTCATGCGTCAGAATGCATTATTAGTATAATATTAACAAAGAATCATCATCACGTTTCAAGAATAGTACAAATATTTTCATGCTTGCGTGTTTTAAAGTTTATTTATAGAAATATGACTTTGTTCTTTTTTCTCGTTGCAGTTCCTAAATAAAATATAAACTATTTGAAATCAGTATTAGCATTAGAGTTTTATTTGCAAATGGAAAGGCCCTGGTCACAATTATCGATGAGATTAGACGAACTTGGTTTCTCAAGTTGACGAGAGCGTTGGGTTCGTGTGCCTGTGGTCGGTTTTGGAGGGACGTTTGGGGGGAAGGTCATGGATGGAAATGGAAAAAATGAAAAGCTCAAAACAGACTCGTACCAAAGTTCAAATACTACATCAGAAAAGAAGTAAAAGCTAACAATAATAATAGCAATAGTCCCATGTGCAGCAGTGTGCGGGTTCTCCTCTAGGTGGTGTCTCGAGTCCAGTTGTCTCCACATATCTGAACATTATTATTATTATTGTTAATCTCCGATCAGAATATGCATGGGCGACTTAATCATCTTCAGATTTTTGTTTGACATTGTTGACTTCAATTTCCCAAAAGAGCTGTCCATTAATCTTGAACTGCTACGGTTTGATCCTTGCTCGGCGCCTCTGTGGCGTTGGCGTCCTTGGCGGGGGGCTCTGCGGCTGGTGTGGAGCTAGCCTCTTTAGCGTTGGCGGGCGCGCTAGCGGGTGCTGCCTCCGTGGGCTTGGGCTCAGCTTTGGTGGCTGGTGCCGCGGGGGCCTCAGTCTTTTTGGCCTCGTCTTTGCCCTCCGCTGCAGCAGGTGGCGCAGTCTTGGCCTCGGGCTCCTTGGCGGCTGGTTTTTCCTCAGCTTTAGCGGCCGGTTTCTCCTCGGTTGCGGCGGGCTCGGCGTTAGCGGCTTTAGCCTCTTCTTTCTTCTCGTCCGCTTTAGCCGCAGCGTCTGGGGCCGGGGCGTCTTTAGCCGCCGTATCGTTAGCCACGTCTTTAGCGTCGGCGGCGGCGCTCTCTTCCTGGTTTTCTTTGGGAGCTTCGCTCTCCTCCGCCGCGCCGCCCTCCGCTTTGGCGTCCTTGTCTTTGGACTTCTCGTCGTTCACATTATATCCCTTCTTCTTTTTGCTCAGCTTGCCTCCCATTTTAGATGTCTGGCCCCTGAAACGACACGAGTAAATAAATGTCAGAACTGACATGTGTGAGCACAAGAAGTCAAAAGACAAACAGTGTGGATAAACACACATCTGTGTTGAAGTGAACAAAAGGAAGTATCCCTCTCCACATTACACTCATCAACTTCACTATTTCAGAGTTTATGATTGATTTCAGATTTATTTTGAGCAGTTGGACGGCTCCTGACAGCTCAGGAACACGCCGGGTAAATACTATGTGGTTGTTTGAAGGAAAAAAAAAATCACAAAAATATTTAGGAAACCAGACAACAGAAAAAAGAAGAAACTCTTGTATCTGTTTAGAAATGTTTTTAAAAAGTCTTTCCTCTATCACAGCGGCTGATGACAGGGTTTGGCCAATAAAGTCTTCATCAGACACATGCTGCTTGTGGTTTTCATTCACTTCTGCACATGAATGAACAGATCCAATACAACAGAATATAATCGAACCTGAACATGCCACAATTATCCCACTATCTACTAACAACTGTAGTGCCAAAAACAACATGTGACAGTGTCCACACATGAACACACAAACAGAATACACATGAAAACACATCTTCATGATTTAAAGTCCAATATTACACAACACTGACTCTTGTGACC
>NW_026571095.1:1739617-1867117 GCF_026225935.1 Boleophthalmus pectinirostris
TGTGGAACCAAATTCCATCCATCCATTTTCTTCTGCTTATCCAAGGCCGGGTCGAGGGGGGCAGCAGTCTAAGCAGAGCTCCTCCCGTGTGACTGAGCTCCTCACCCTATCTCTAAGAGAGCGCCCAGACACCCTGCGAAGGAAACTCATTTCGAACGCTTGTATCCGCGATCTTGTCCTTTCGGTCATTATCCAGAGCTCATGACCATGGTTCTGGAACCAAATTTCACATTCATAATTTCCTTTAAAAAACAAGTCTGAAAGCTTCTTGGGTTCTGATCAGCAATGTGGTAACAACCACAAGTATAAATACTTTTTCTGAAACTTTATAAAGTGCCAAGTTATTTTTAAGTTGTTACATAGATGTTAGCTTCTGTCTGCCTTTTTTTTTTAAACAAAATCTGTGGGGTGACATTCCACGTCCTCCTAGGAGGATGGGAGGGAAGGGAGGACCAGGCTTCCCACCCTTGCTCCCTACACAGAAAGCTGCCTCTGTAACTCAGCCCTGGATAAAGCAAAGGAAAATGGATAAATGGAAGTTTATGGAGAAAAAGTATGGGGTATTGCCTTCCAAAAGCTTGGAGAGGTAGATGGGACTGTTGTGATACATTGTCTTTAAAAAGAAACTAAACAGCTGAAGTAAGTGTGAAACATGTGACTGTTCTTTGAGTGCTAAGAGCGTGGCTCACCACTCATCTAGCTCCACAGTTTCTCCGTTAGAAGTAATCTTTTTACATCCAAACAGCAGCAGCTGCAGAGGGCTGACCAGAGTCATGCCTTTAGCTGAAATGGCTCGAGTCCGAATCTGATGGAAAGAAAGAAAAACAAAAAGGTTATTTCAATAAGAGCTTCTGCACAAAATTAGAAGAAGAAATTTGTTTTAAAGGTGGTATATGCAAAATCTATCTTCATTAACTCAAAGTTGTATTTTGAGTGTGGAGACTGCTGTTGTGATTTTGGGCTGTACATAAATAAACAGTCAAATTTTGGCCAATATCAATCAATAACCAAACAATATATCATCAGGCCCATAGACTGTATATAGAAACTGAACATGGCCAACGCCGGCACGTTCCAAACAGGAAGCTGACTTACACTGGAATATTATGGCTGCTCTCTCTGTACCTGCTGCTGTGAGCCTCGTCATTTTTCTCGTCATCCCACAATGTTCATATTAGCCTGCTCTACATCAGCCTGGGGTTGTATTTCACTATTTTATCCATAAAAAAGTCCTATTCATAATAATATATAATATAGTAATATAACGTAGAGCCTGGCTCCAAATTGGCCCCTGTAACTGAGCTTCATTTGAGTGGAGCTGAACGCTATGGGTGACTTCAGACTCACTTAGTTCACTTCTTTATACAGTCTATGGTTGGGCCCTAATATAAATTATTTGTATGAGTCATATATATGATAAACACCAGAAAAAAGCATAGTAAGTCTTGTTTAAAAAGAAGACTGTGTGCTTAGTACCTTCTCACTGAACACAAAGAAGGGTGAGGGGTAGCTCAGGTCATGGTTGCTAAAGGGGCAGTTGACTGAGGTTTTGTGAATGAGAGCGTTGCGGCCCTCTGTGGTGAGGATCTTGCGCTTCTCTTTGTGATAGCACACATTGGGATAAGAGCCAAATGTGATCAGAGAAATGACCACATCCAGGCTGTTGTCTGGGCCCACTGTGTTGAAGGACTGTGTCAAAAGGCACTCTGAAACAACACGTACAGTGGATTAGGATCAAGCACAACATGGTTGATGGTGATTGTACACTGACATTTTTACAAATACATTTCTTACGAGATACAATTATTGTAATAGTCAATTAGTCACAATTACTCCAATGAATTGTTACAGCCCTACTTTCCTGAAGACTGATCTTAACTGTTGCCTAACCTTCACTTTGATTTACCCATATTGTAACTTTAAACCAATGATCACAATATGATTTTTATTTATTTTATTTACTCAATATTTTACAAGGTAAGTCAATTGAGAACACCTTCTCAACTGCAATGACGACCTGGCCAAGAGGCAGCGTAAAACAGAAACACTAGCAGAGTACACTCACACAGACCATAACATGATACATGATTGGGGTGGGCAATATGGCAAAAATGTATATTACAATTTTCTTGGAGCCAATCATGATTTAGACACTTTATCTTTATATGTCCTCGAAGAGGAAACTGACCTCTTCGTAAACTTCACACATTACAATTGATTGAATCTGCATATCACACACAGCACTGTCAAGGCCAACCACCCTGCCAATTTTCAGCTTGATCAATAGAGGCACCAGCTTCAGAGATGATACCAATAGCAGATATTTAGCCTACTACTGTGGCTGATACCGATATGTTTTTATAGCAAGGCCTACAGATTTTTATCTTATGTTGAAGTACAGGTCATAAAATTCACTTTTGTAGAAGTAATTAAGTGTATTTAACCGTTAGTTACATGTTTGTTTAAACATACAAGACTCTAACTATCTCCATTGTTACTCATGAATCAGTTCAAAACAAAAGGTAATGCACTGAGGACCAAATGTAATGACCATGGATCTAATAAGAATTGGATAAGACCCTCTCCTCTGTCTGTGAGCGAGATCGATTAGTGTCTGCTCTATAAGTACTGCAGCTCCCAGGAGCTCTGGCCAGAAAGAAGTGTTCCATAGAGCACAAAGCATTGTTTGTTCAATCAAACTGCCCATGTTCAGCTGACCGGACATTGACAGCCATCATAAAGTCCAGATTTTGTAGGGATTCTTCTGTATTTTTACAAACACTTTTCAAAGTACCTAAAAGTCAACTTTGTAAGATTTAGCTAAGCCCTGCCTGAACCCACGCAAGCTCGGCTCTAGCAGCTAGTGCTCTGATTGGTTAGAGCTGTACGTTTCTGACGTCACACACAACATAAGACCAGCATTCAGGAAAGAAGTAAAACTATTTTTGCCGTAAAGAGCAGGGGTCATTGAAAACAATACTGTGCCATGTTGGATTCATCTTCCAGATTTTATTATTAATATTAATATTGTATTTTCATATTTTTAAAAAAAGCATTCATAAACGATTTTTGCAACAGCAAATAATTTCCAACTTCATGCAGGCCTAATTGAGGTGACTTAACATTACTGAACATCAGGAATAAACCAGGACTAAACCAGGACTAAACCAGGACTAAACCAGGGCTAAACCAGGACTAAACCAGGACTAAACCAGGTCTAAACCAGGTCTAAACCAGGACTAAACCAGGGCTAATCTTAGATTTGAGAGAGAGGGAGAAGACTGAGCCGGCGGAGAAGGCTGTCCGCAAAGCGCGACCGGGTGACAGCTGCTCATATCCCTGTGGGGTGCGGAGCTCTGCGCCGGTCCTTTCGCCTGCGGTTACCTGACAGTCTGTGGGCGGGCGCACCTTCGGGCCCATCCCAACACTCAGTCCTGTTTTAGTCCTGTTTTAGTCCTGTTTTAGTCCTCCTGGTTCAGTCCTGGGACCAGTTGACAGGGAGTGTTGTACCTTCAGGAAATCCAGCATTTATCAGGATCTCCTTGAGCTGAACTTTAGCCTCCCAGGTCATCCTCAGAGTGGGCATGTTCAGACGTTTGTGATCGCAGAAACGACCCTCTGCCTCCTCACCGTTGATCCTGTGCCAGATGATACAGAACATTATAACTGGACAGTCCGTATTAAAGATCCAGCATCTCACCTGACTTCATCCCACGCCTGAAACACTGAGAGCAGGGCCACATGGTCCGAGAAGCGGCTGCCTGCAAAGTTCCTGTGAACGAATCCAAGACGCTTCCCTTCATTGATAAAGGGCTCGGGGAAACAAGAGGCTGCAGAGATGGTGCACATGGCATCCCCAACACTGCACACAAAGAACAACAACAGTGACCAGCGCTCTGTACTCAGTCTGAACACCTATTCAAGTTAAGGTTTGGACTATAGAGAGGTAACTTTTCTAGAGGAGGGTCCACCATATAATTGCTTCCATGTAATTTATTTCTTTGTTGTCCCGTAGTATGGCATAAACAGTGACACACCAACATTTTGGTCCAGTATCGGCTGATATTCATGTTATCAAGTAATATTGGTATCGGTCAAAAACACCATACCAATTGGTCAATATTGTGCTCCAGTTGTGAAAGGGTTTTAACCCTGGCATCCCTTTGTAGATGCAGGAAGAAAGGCTGTGAACTTTTATTTATTTTTTATTCTGTCAAGTTACAGTTACAGTTACAGGTCAGATCAATGGAGACAATGGAGAGGCAAGCCCACTCCATAAAAATGCATGTTTTGTTTTGTTGCACAAAAGATACCCATAATGAACATAATGTGCTATTCAAAGAAATCACATCTTTATAGAGACAAGCAGGTGGTACACAGTCTACCAGAAAAGTTACACAGTGCACCTTTAGAATGTTAGAGGCTTTTTGACATGTTTTAGACACTGTAAGAATTTGTATCTGAATGAACTTACTAAAAGATGCAGCCAATAATCATCATTTTGCCAAGTCGAGGTTCAATGGGGAGTCGGGCCAGGATTCGACCCAAAGGAGTGAGCTCATCGTTGGAGTCCAGTGCATCCAGCTCTGAAATACACAATCAACATACATTTCTGGCAAGTATTTGTGTACCAATTTAATTAATTTATTAATATCAACATGAAAGATTATTTTATATTGTGCAGTAGGACAATTATGCTCAAAAAGGAGTAGGAAGAAATTGTGTTTTATAGGAGACATGTCAAAATATACTTTGAACTTTGTTATAATATTGTCCATTCATCAAATGTCATACCTGGAGTTGTATTTTACTCCATTCACACTCGTATATTAATCCTGTTTGCAAGGTTCTTGTTCAGAAATCAGTTCATCAAATAAACCACGAGTATTCAATTTAGTTTCACAATGACTGTGTGTGTATATTAACATGTTAGACACTTTGCTACATGGTTGCTTTATCTTTTTTCATTGTTTCATTCATTTCATTTCATTGCCTATTGCTGTCAGCAGGAGTTATAAAGTGAATCTATTGGATTGAATTTAGGCTTCTTGCATTTAAACTGTTTTCCAGATACAGGAAATGTTATATGTTCTGGAAAATGCCACGGAGATGTAAAGCTCTTATATGTTAGATGTTAGATGTAAAGCTAACATACATGTGTTTGCAGATTGGTGGAGATAGAAAACTACAACAAAAAGTGTTAATGAAGCTGAGGCCAAACATTACAACTAAAGAAATGTCTTCAAAATCGACTTTTCATGGTTTTCTTTTAACCATGTTATAGTCGAAGTTTTATTTCGAGTGATTTGATATTTGCTACTCTCCTCTGGAACGAGGCAAGGGCAGACAATTTTTGTCTCTCCCCTCCTGCCCTTAACTCCCCTGCTCTGCGTCTTTGTCTTGTCTAGTCTAGTATCTTATACTTTTGAGAGACTCTCTCCACTCTGCTCTTCTTCTAATTATGGATTTGATCAAGTGGTCTCAGGATGTTCATGAGGAACATTTGCCCTCTTGGGATGTTCGTTGCATGTTACACGCTGGACAGTTGGGATAAGTGGCACATCATGTGTCTGGCAGCTCTTTCCGTGGAGGACATAGAAGATATTTACCTCTTTGGAACCAGGATTAAAGGACTTTTGCTGACTGGATTAGGCATGGCCCTGATCTTTCGGAAAATTCGGATTGCTGAAGCAGCTGTTCAAAGTCCCACTTGGTTGCCCGGTTTGACTGAAATACGGGGCAGGGTTTCCAGCATTCAGACTGCGACCATGAACTGCGTTATGGAGAGATCTGCAGCTTCATACCACATTTTAGAAAACATCTCTGAAAGGCTTGCGTCCTTTGGATGAAATGTGGCTCTAAACCGCCACAGTATGGTATTGATACCATTTGGGAGAAATTGGAAGCACTGCCTAGGAGAAGATCTTGAGACCAAAATGGACAGAGTAGCTGAGGAAATTGAAACGTGGCTACTCGCCCTAAACCCAGTCTTATCCATTGGCCTCCCTCAGCCAGCCCGGTCTCGGCCAAGGCCGGCTAGAATCAACTCCCCTGGAGATTACAGCAGGGAGACGCTCTCGCATTCCTTTACCCCAATTTGAACTGACACCTGTTGATGTTGCCATTGCAGCCAAGATTGGGGCCAGGCAGAGCAAGTCTCCAGGCTGCTGCTGTTTTGTATTTTTGTATTACCTGCAGCATGTTTGATCATGTGCTTATGTTGCGGAGGTGTTGTTTTTTGTCCTGGTCCCACACTGTGCTTCACATAGGAGCACTGTGAGTGTAAAGTATTAACATCTATATTTCAGTAATCTTTAAAATCACTCACGCCCACTGCTTTGTAATTACTGTGTAGTCATTTTGGAACAATGAAAAATGACAATGAAAATTTTTTGTGATTATAAATGCCTAAACTTGAGGCTTTTGTCGTAAAGAATATTTTTTATTCAACCGCCGTGTCACATTACATTGCATGGGAAGTCAACAGTGATGACATTTATGGCGACATCAGCTCCTATTGGGCACCTCAATTTTCTAATGTGGAAGTCAGTTTGTTTATTATGTTTTTAGATGAATATTGTTATTTGAAATGTCCAAATTATAACATAATGAAACACGGGTGTCATAGATTAGAACTATACAGCAGACACAAGCACAGTGACAATGTGAAAGGCAGGTGCATTTTAAGGGAATACTGGGATACTGTAATGACTAGGATTCAGGTATGATACTAATGAATGCAACTGAAACAAGAGTCAATAAAAGGAGGAGAAAAAGCATGATATATCCACGTTGACAGACATTGCAGATTAGAGTTATTAAACTATACCTCTCAGAGTGTGCTCTGCTTCTATCACAGCATCCAGCGGTGGAGGTTCGATGGCCTTAGACAGGAAGTGCCCAATGGCTCCAAGTCGCAGCAGTTTGATGCTCAAAGCCACTTCATGCAGAGGGGTTCGGAAAATCTCTGGAGTCATGTGGGTCTCCAGTCTGTGGGAGAGCAGGGCGAATCACAACATTAAATAGTTTAGTAGCAATCAGCAGAATGTAATTTTTATTTATTTTTTTTAGATAACGTTTCGGCAAAAAGCCTTTGTCAGATCATTTTTGCTTTGGACCACAGTACACAAAACAGTTGCCAGCCCAGGTGCTCATACCCCCTCCAAAGAATGGGAGGTCCCCCAGTGAGGTCACCCAGTGAGATCTGCCCACTTTACAACAAGAAAAAACAATATATACATAAAATACATATATAAAATACAAAAAATGTTTGACCTGAGATGCTTTTTGTGACATGGTCACAAGGTCAAGAAGACATAGTCTTTAAAAGCCCATTGAAAAAAGAACTATTCTAAATGTACCATACTGCTAAAAAGATACTGTAATGAATAAACACCCAAATAAAACACATCAGCAGTTGGTTTTTATCTATGAGGTTTTTGTATCTATAATAGAAGGTATTAATTCAACCCTCTACATCTCAAATTTAATCATAGAACAGCAAAGTAAAGAAAGAGGTAAAAGGTAAATATGGACCCAAAAAATATAATTTCATCTAGAAAACACTGAAAGATAAGATGATACAGTAATCATCATGACAAGCCTACTTGTGCCCCCTGGTGTATAAAATGAAACATGCGTTACCTTTCAAAACGAGCGCGGCTGCACAGGTGGAAGCAGAAGCCAGGTCTGACCCTCCCGGCTCTCCCTTTGCGCTGCTCCAGGTTGGTCTTGGAGGCCCAAACTGTGGCGTAGTTTGTCATGTTGTTGTGAGATGTGAAGAGTTTGACTTTCTGCCTTTAAGGGAACAAGCATATGCAATCTATCAGCTCACACAGCAAAAACACTTGATGGTCTAGTGACAGCCAGAGGTGGATACAGAAGATTTCAGCAGTTACTTCAAAATAATATTACTCAAGTAGAAGCACTAAGATGTGGTCTATTAAAAAAAAATTTGAGGAAGCTACTATACAAGCAAAAGTAACTGTAAGATGACATCACAACCTTTCACAACCAACGAACTTTATTAGTGAGTGGCAAAGGTATACAAGTGTCAATGGTCAGAAATGAAATTTCCTCTTGTAAGAGCTCAAAACACATCCAGAATGTGAAAGAGCTGTTACAGTTTAATAAATATAAAGGTCTCAAAATATTTAGCTTGTGCCTCACATCTAAATCAAGAAAATTGTTGAAACTGAAAAAGTCAGCAGTTGTTGAAAAACTGTTGGCTAAAAAACAGGGACACTGCAGACTACAGATCCCCGATACAGATGATCAGTCACTGCTGAACTGAACCCCTCTCCCCTCCTCCTTCTGAGTCCGGGTCACTCATTTCAAAAAGTCAGATCTTTATATTATATAGATTCATTATACAAAGTGAAGTTTTAATGCCTTTATTTATTTATTTTTATGATTATGGCTTACAGATAATGAAAACAGGAAATTATGTGTCTCAGAAAATTTGATAAATAAAAAAGAATATTTTAAACAGAAATGTCAAGCTTCTGAATGTATGTTAATTTCCTTGCACTCAATACTTGGTTGGGCCTCCTCTGGCATGAATTACTGCATCATTGCAGCATGGAGGCGATCACCCTGTGCCACTGCTCAGGTGTAATGGAAGCCCAGGCTGCTTTGATAGCAGCCTTCAGGTCATGTGCATTGCTAGGTCTGGTGTCTCTCATCTTCCTCTTGACAATATTGCAGAGATTCTCTATTGGATTCAGATAAGATGAGCTTGCAAGCCAATCAAGCAGAGGAATACCATGGTCACTGAACCAGTTTTTGGTACCTATGGCTGTGTGGGCAGGTACACAGTCCGGCTAGAAGATGAAATCAGCATCTCCATGTGGCTGTGGCTGGACCACAGTGTCCAGCCACAGCCATAGTGTCCAGCCTTGTTCTGAACCAGACATGTCTCTTATTCATGTACTGTTAATATGTGTACTTGTGTAAACTGTTAGTCAATACAGTTGAGGTCGCCCTCTTGGTGAGTTTGGGTGACTGCTAAATTGATTTGGCCTCTGGGTGTTTGTACATTTACTTTGAGTTATTGTTATTCCTTCTATTCATGAGTCTCTTTCTGTTCTTAGTTTTACTTATTCATGTAAAACTTGACCTCCATATACTTCATAAAAGCAACTTGATTTAAATCACATCTTGTATGTGTTACTTTCCTTTGCAACTAGCACTTGTTTGTAGCAGGACCAATCGGCAACAGTCCAGTGTTTTTCTTCACGGCCCAGGCAAGACTTTGACATCATCTCATGTCCCATACAGGCATCGTCTGTGTGGAGTGGCTCTTGACGCGCCGACTACAGCCTCAGTTCACTCCTTATGACCTCAACAATTCTTGAGTGGATTTTGCTTTTGAATCCTCTCAAGTCATCTCTTTGACTGGTGCACTTTTTCCTACCACACCACTCATATTTCTATGAATATGGACACAGTGCTCTGTGAACAATCAGCTTCTTTAGCAATGACCTTTTGTGGTTTAGCCTCCTAGTGGAGGGTGTCAGTGACTGTCTTCTTTTGCAGGAGTATTGAACTAATTAGCTGATTAGGGTGTGACACGACTACCTGATTTTGAACTTTTACACAATGTTCTTATTTTCTGAGACACGGAAAGGGTAGGTTAAGTTTCCATTATCTCTAAGACATATTCATAAAAACCTCAAGAAATTAAGACTTGAACGCTTCATTCTATCTTGCCCCCGGTCTTAAAGCTAGTGTTAACGAGGGGGCGTCTCCAGATTTGAAGCAGTATTGGTCTGTTAAGCTGCTCATAGTTCTTCCTCAGTGCCATAATCTCTATTCTATGAATTATCATTTAGTCTATACAGCCCCATCCCCTCAACAGTACACCCTATGCTCTTTACATGGACACTTACTTGCAGGAGTCAATGACGTACACCACATCGTTGATAGTAATACTGGTTTCTGCAATATTCGTCGAGAGAATGACCTACAGAATTAAGAATAAGTACAGGTAAGCTCACAAACACAACATCAGTGGATTTTATGATGGCGTTTTGTTGTAGACCTTAGTGACATTTTCAGGCACTGGCTCAAATACTCTCCGCTGCTCCTCTCGGGGGACTTGTGAATGCAGAGGCAGAATGCGGTAATTGTTACTGCCTGAAAAGAGACAGATAATCTATTGAATTTGCCATACTCCCATAATAAACATGTAATAATCATATACATCAGGGACAGGTCGAGATCTTGTGCACACATGCGATTTTATCATCTGTATTTACATTTGTCACAGGCATGAACTGCACATATTCAGAAATAAAACACTTTAAACTGTTCTAGTTTTTATTTTGTAGTGATAGGAGCAATACTGACACAGATAATCAGTGTTCAAGTTGATTAAAAAAGATTGCAAAATAATATGTCCAAATCAAATATGGGGATTAAAGCATAAAGCATTTAGGCTATTAAAAATGACGGTGATGATGCAATTTTTAACTATATCAGCACTTAAAATACATTCACAATACAATATATGCTAAATTAAACAGATTTAAAATCATGTGATCAAAATTGTGAATTTATATAATTTTCTTCTTGTTGACCCCATCTCATATCTCGTCCTGTGACCGTCCCACCCCTATATATATCATACAATTTGAATGTCCATAGCTAGCTACTTATGGGAGGATGTGAGAAAAACAAAGTTCATTTCACACAATCCAACAGTCCCTTGTGTTCATTCCCTCAAAGAATGTCCTTTGAAGGTCTTCTGCCACATTTGCTGGTGTAAAAAGCCCATAGCTCGCTCCTGAGGTAGCCTATTGTATGGTCTACATGGATAAGTGGGAAAAAACTGCATTTCACATAATCCAACAGTCCCATACTTGTGTCCTTTGACCTAAATTTTAACCAAATAAAATATCTTTCTCTCTCTCTCGGGTCGTATCACCACCAGTAGCTGTTATGTTTGTCATCCCTTCATCCCATCTTCAGTTTCTCTAGTCTCTAGTCCCCTGCCGCTGCTTCATTTACAGCTACAGCCACAACCACTCAAGCTTCCCAAGCCACAGAGCTTTCCAATCAGTTTCCTTCTGCTCTATCCTTCTACACCGGCTCTTTATTATACAGCTCCAAATATGTAAACTGGCTTCAAGCTCAGAAGAATCCATCCATCTATTTTCTTCCACTTTATTCGGGGCTGGGTTGCAGAGGCTATGCCTTTCGACTAAGCTCCTTCTTCACCACAATGGCCCGATACAGCTATCGCATCACTGCAGACGCTCTACCAATCCGCCTGTCAATCTCATGCTCCATCCTTCCCTGACTCATGAACAAGACCCTGAGATACTTCAACTCCTCCAATCTCTACAGGGACTCTCTACTAACCTGGAGAGAGCAAGCAACCTTTTTCCAGTCGAGAACCATGGCCTCAGATTTGGAGGATACGAATCCATTTTGTGTAATATGTGGCCTTCAACATTAACATTTGATATTGTGACATACCATAGTGTGAACATGCCATAAAATGACTGAGAAGATGGCCTTAAACAAGCTTCTGTCCATCCTGAATAACCCCCCCATCTATCTACGCTTGCAATGTGTTGTGAAGTTGTGGCAATTCGTTACCAAAGTGTGGGTGCATCTCCAGGTGGCGCTGCATGGCATAGATCAGGTTCCATCCGGGCAGGAACACCAGGACTGCTCCTTCCACATTCAGTGTCTCAATGTAGCGCAGCAGAGCCTCCACCAGTTCAAAAGATGTCTCCTTTTCATTGATAAGAGCCATGGAGCGCTTTGTCTCTGGTGTGTACTCTGGACCACATATTACGTTACAGTTCACCTGCGCACACACAAAGTTAAATGTTATCAGAATACAAAACAAGATTTAAAGGTCCTATATTATGCAAACTTTATTTTTGTGACCTCAAAAAGTGGTTTCATTCATACATTTGGTTAATCTCGCATTATTAGTTTGTCTGCATTTGCAAAGCTCAAAACGTCATCATAATGTAAATGTAAATGTTGAGAGCTGGATCCGAACCGCGAACCTTCAGATCAGTGGGCGAATGCTCTACCAACTGAGCTCCTGGTAGTAGTAGTAGTATTAGATTGCAAGTTAACAGCTACGTTACCTATTCGTTCAGTTGAGATTGGCAATTCCAGGGCTGAAATCATTCAAATGATTCTAGCAAAGTGTATGGAGTTTGAGTACACAGTGGAGCACTTCATGTATGGCATCACAAGGTGGAAGAGAGAGTGTTTTTTAGGGAAGAACTCAGTCTAAATATGCAGGGTTTCTATGTTAAACATGTCTGAATGAAACAAAATACAACTTCTGGTATGTTTTTGATGTGGAAACAACATTCTAACAGATCAGATGCATTTGCAAATAATAACAAATCACTGATTAGAGAAAAAGTGTTTTTACTTAGAAACACTGCCAGTGGAGATCGACAGTTACTATATATAATAGAAGGAAGCAAGCAACCTCAACCATAATTTACAGGGCCTTTTTAGCACATCTCTGGTAGATTGCCATAAAAGTATCTCCTTTCCAACAGTTAACCAAATCATGAGTTATATTGTTCTAAAGACAGGCAAATTAAAAATTACTTGTGGAAGGGAGGTGAAACCTCTTGATTTCAAAAAACATTTATATAGCAGCATCTTTAAAAAGTTAATTTAAAACAGCTTTTGTATAGCAAACAGGGCTATCATGAATGATAAAGCAATAACCCTCAAGGACAGGCAATGCAGTTGCTTCCACATTGTTCTAGCCCAACAATTATTAATGCACAGGCAATGGCTTTAGTGTCTAATTTTTATTCCTCATAAATAGCTGCGTTTACAACAATGTATAGAACATAGGGTATTTTCGTAAACAAATATCAGGTACAGGCATTTTTTTAACTTCTAAATGTTGGTTTTAAAATGATCATCTACTTACGTCATCATCACCCCCCTCTTCATCTTTGTCCTTTTTCTTGCGGTCATTTGGAGGAGGCACAAAATTAGTCATCTGAATGCAGTCTTCAAGAAAATACTCTGCATAGAAAATATTTCAGACGCATTAATGTGATCCAATGTCTTCATCTAAAGCCAAAGAATATGTCATCACCTTGAACCGGAAAAGTGCGACCATACACCTCGATAACCGGGCAGTTGAAAAAGTATTCCCTGAACATGGTGGTGTCGATGGTGGCGGACATCAGAATGACTCGGACCTCAGGGTAAGTTTGGACCACGTCTCTGAGGACCACCATCAGAAAGTCCGTCTGTGAAGATACGATCAGGGACTGACAAGACTCCTCACGCACTTACATTGACACACATGCCCGGAAAGCTCATCTGTGGCCTAGCCCGAATTAAACGGGATTCTACAATGCATGTAAACACCCAACATTGAGTGGGGGGTTTGTGATTTAAATCCATGAACAAATCTGGAGAACTCTAGTGAAATCAAGAGCTCTGCCACACTGCAGGGACTGCACTGTGATAACACTAAGAGCAGCATTCAACTGCACAGCGCTAGGGTGAGAAACTGTCAGGAGATTATTAAAAGCATATGTCCAATGAGGTTCATTTTGTCTCCCCATAATTTATTTTAACAGATTATTTTCCAGACTAAAGCAAAATTTTCATACTTGGCAGCTTCAGGTGAGTAGTTTTATTGTTTTGGGCCACTATGGTAATATGTAAAGTAAAAAAACAGAGCTTTGCACTGCTGAAAACAACGTAATTCCAAGCATGTGTAAAAAAGTGCTAAAGTATGGTCATATGCTTTTTATTAGCTAATGCTTAATTCCTTATCATTTGTGTCTTTGACCTGCATGTAGAGCGGAACAAAACAAGAGTGGTCAGACCGGATTTCTACAAACATGAGAACACAGGTCTGAGGAGATATTTAACTCACATTAATGTCTCGCTCATGGATTTCATCCACTATCACATGACTGATGCCTCGGATCCCAGCTTCAAGCTTTCGCAGTAAAACACCTGCAAGTATAAAAAGATATATTAAGTTACAAACCTAAGGAGGCAAAAACACATCATCCGTGGGCCATGAGGATGTTTGTCAAGACATCTGACTTCATGGGTTAGAATGTTATCACAATGTAGAAAGTGGAAGGGAGATTAGCTCCTTGTCTGGTGCTCAGAACTCATTAAGTGTATGAGGATTGATAGCAGCTCTTATCATGTTTTTAATGCAGACAGGTCACAGCTGTTGGGCCCAATAAGAATGAGGGCATGGACTTGGAGCTACAGCAAATACAAGGCAGTCAACACAGATACTGTCATGTGAGACTGTGCTCTTTCCAAGCAGCATCTCCTCACGGAATTGTGTAATTTCGTCTGATTACAAAGCTGAAACAGGCAGCTGGACTGTGATCTGTGAGCAAGGGTACGCAGGGAGAGCACACAATGCTATCTGAAATGACAATCAGAAGTGGCTAAAGGCTGTGATTATGACAGTTTGATGAGAATATATTGTGATTATTAATTAAATTATATTGTAATTACAAGTGTGCAAAACATACAATGTGGCAGTTACATTAGTTATCAAGCTTTAAAAAAAAACTCTTTTGTGAAACATTACTTGAAATTATTTTTACATTTTTACAAAAAAGAGGCACAATGTTAATTTTACCAACAGTGCAGAATAGGACGCTAGCATGAGGGCGAGGAAGAATAGACTCAAAGCGAACACTGTAGCCACAACTCTTTCCCAAATCCTCTCCTCTTTCAAAGGCAACCCTCTCTGCAACTGAGACAGCGCTGATCCTCCGAGGCTGGAGAAAAAATTAAAATAAAAAATTACAAATTTTTTGGTGTTAATCACATCGTTTAACCCTCTGTCATCGCCAGAAAAAAAAAAATTCTTCTGTTAAGCGCATAAAATGTGCACAGCATTTGAACATTTGAATTGCCACTTTTTTATAGCAAAATTTAGAAAGAATGAGCCCAAAGTAAGTAGAATATAATAATGAACAAAAAATGTTCCGGGTGTCCAAATGTCCAACATAAATGTGATAATTTTATCAACAGTGTACAGATGGTCTGACATGGTTGTTTAAACATAATAGAGACAGCCCCATCTTACCAAATTCCAATGGATCCAAAATTATTGACCGAAAAGTCATATGCGAACCGATCCGTGAGGCTTTTCTAAACTCTTACCTGTGTGACCACAATGTTACAGTCCGATGCCCGGCCGCTCTTAACGAAGCGATCAAGGATGTACTGTGGGACCTGGGTGGTTTTCCCACAGCCAGTAGCTCCTCTGATAATCACCACAGAATTGTTGTCCAAAGTGCTCATGATCTCATCCTCAAACTGCTTCACAGGGAGCTGCTCTCGCTCCATCAGCATCTGGCATTTTCAACAACACAGAGAGGAGAGATTAAAAACACTAAGGTCCAGAAACACTGCTCTGGATAAGGCCATTGATACACAGCCAAATACTCTGCAAACAAACATTCAAACAAACCTTTTGGAGCTCTGTATCGTGCTCTAGCTGACAAGTGAGTTCCTTATAGAGGTCATCACTGATCTGCTCTGGAGTGCACTGCAGGGAATGACCAAATGTTAGTCAAAGTATCTAGTAATGGCACTGTACTAAAGTTGGCGGTGACATACTAACAGCCAATAATGTAATAATAAGTTTAAATGTAATAAGCCCATATGAATGTAATAACAGGCCAATAATGTAATAACTATGGTGAGCCAATGACGTAATACCACATTGCCAATAATGTACTAAAGAACTCTAAATGAGGCAAACCTACAAACTGAAGCGCTGCCCAAGTCCCACCTGAAGGAGCCTGTGTACCATAGCTTGAGAAACACTAACATTGTAATAATGCATAATAATATATACTTAAATGGTTAGTTATTATATATTTGGCCTGACATGGACAATTTTCTCACAATGTAATAACTGCAGCCAATAATGTAGTCATTATTGGCTGCAGTGGGTGGGTTATTGGCTCACCACAGACATTACATTATTGGCTGTTATTACATTTTACGCTTATTACATTTAAACTTGGACAAAATCATTATATTATTATCCATTATTACATTATCGGTAGCTACAGGCCCCACAGCAGTACAAGTGTGTACTTACAAAAGCAAGCGGGCCCTCGTCGATGTTACTGCTGGTCCATGGGTTCCAGTTAACCTGAGGAGGAGACCAGGGGACCACACCAGCTGTGCTTTGCTTCTGCGACGGTTCGAACGATGCTATCTTTGGGTGAACCAGAGACACTGGCTCGCCAGGCCCTGAGGGCTGAGACGAACAATTCAGAGTTAGTCAATTCATTTCCTAATACAAGTATAAAATAACTGGTGCAGCACCGTAGACTGTATAAAGAAGTGGATTAAGTGAGTGTGACGTCACCATAGCATTCAAATTAAGCCATTAGAGGTAATGGAGTTACAGATTTAGAGCAGAGTTCCATATTTGGAAATCCGACCGCGAGAGTGTTCAAGGTAACCCCCGACCTCCCCCTGCACCGCCGTTAGGTAAGAAGCAGCCGCTTAGCAATGCTGTCAATCAAACCTGTTGCTAAGGCTTGGGGAAAGAAGGATTAAAAAAAATAAGCCACAACATATCACCAATTGGGTACCCATCCCTAAAAAACATATGCAGTTACTTTAGTTAACAGTTCATTCTCTTGCACAGATCAAAGAGTGAACTGTTACAGGGTTCTGTTGTGACAAATGGCCCATGGAACAAACAAATTCCCGTACCTGTCCATGGATCCAGGGCTTCATTTATAAAGCTTGTTTACACACTACCTCTTTACACCAACCGCGGGATTTATAAAACTCCGACTAAGTGCAGCACTTTGCTTATCTCTACGGCAGCTAGGACCATGCTCACAGAGGTAAAACCCAAGCCCACGCACTCACTATATCTCTCTCAAAATTGATTTATTTAATTTAATTTTAATATATATGTATATAAATAAACATATATACACGCACACACACACACGCGCGCGCACACAAAAACAAGTCAAAACAGAGCAGCTGCAAAGAGCTGTTCTGTCAAATCCTTATCAATAGTAGCTTGAGCTGAAATGTGAGGCTTACTGGAGGTGGAATACTGAGGCCAAGCTCTTCGACAAGACTTCCCAGCTGCTGCTCCAGATCAGGAGAAATGGTCACATCGTATGGCTCCAACTGAGAGAAACCACATTTGAGATTTAATGAGCTGCGGAAGACCTGTTGGTACGAACTGGGTCTATTTAAATTCACTTACAGTTTCTCCTTCTTTCTTTTTAGTAACTCCAGAAAAAGGCTCAATGACGCCCAGGTGGTACAGCTGTCGGACCAGGGACAAAGCACAAGACTGAGCAGCCAACTTCTTATTGGAGCCATGTTCTCGAGCTGTGATTCCTTCAAGAAGAAAAGGGGTGGAATTGTAAGCCAAGAACACCATCGTTTTCTTAAATGGATGTTAAACTGTCAGACTAAAGGTGTTTTGGGTTGACATTTGCCTATTTGTAAAAGGATGGAACAAGGTCTTAAGACACACACACAAAAAAAAAAAGACCCAACAAAAAAAGTTAGGTTAAATGTTAAATGTTGGCGAGTTACACTTGTTCAGAAGCTGTAGATCCAAAAAGCAGATCTACAATGAAAACACAATTATTAAAAATGAGAACACAATTATTAAAAAATTTTAAAATGTGGGGTGAAAATTTCCAACTGGATTACACAATCCATTATACATTAAAATCTTGTCTTGTGGAAATTGTATTTAGTCCCACCCCCAGTATTTAATCAATTACTAAAATAAAACAATATTTTAAAAAAAATTAGGTGGGCAGGAAAATGTCTCAATCTACTGTGTATTCCAGAAATCTTGGAAATATACCCAAGGTTACAAATTACAAGGAAGATTTGAGCAACTATTGTCCTTTGGCTTTAGAAAGCAATTTGTGTGTGAAGATACTTACTCCTGCCAAGCTGCCTCACGAACAGTTGCATTTCAGCAATGAAGCTCCTGGAAGTACCAACACACGTCACATTTACAAAGCAGATTTTGCAGGGTTTTAGTGAGCTTTCGATATTCAGTAATTAAATAATAATTAAACTTAAATAATTAAAAAGGGAAAAAAAAACACTTCCATGGACTTATATGAGCAAACAATATTTCATACCCTGCTACGTTCTAAAATTTGATGTTATAATTTCAAACATAATTTTTTTTAAGAATATCAAAATAGAATGCTGATCTATAGATTTGCCACTCTATACCATTCTATAGGCCAAGACGATTTAACCCAGCTCATGCCAGATTGATAGATACACATCAGTCTGGAATGGCTCTTGGAAAGCGATGGGAAAACATGGAATGTCATAACTATTTGTTGTCATGACATTCAGGTTTCCAATTGGTCAAAGCGTCACAACAGTGGAGCAAGATGAAAAAAACTAACTTTTGTAAGATCCAGTTGAGAGACATGTTCCCTGAAACAGGAAGAAATTAAATCCTGATCTTATCTAAATTAAATAGTAATTCTACCTTTTCTGACATCATAAATCCAAATTAAACACGTTCAAACCGTTAAGTCCAAAATAACAGATTATGCTAAGTACTGGAACTGTCTGGGTGCGGACTCACCTGTTGTGTGCAGGTGTGTTTTTCTGCCAGACTTGGTTTTAAAAAGACAGATCCTGGCCCCTGTGAGGACAATGACAGCAGAATGACTAGAGGACACAGGCCCAGACTGGCCATGGAGCAGCTTTAGAGTCACCTAAACGCTGCCCCATGTCTGCTCTGAGTATGACAAACTTCTGCTGACACTGCCCTTCACAGATGTAGACCAAATGTACTACTTTAACATAGCTACAGCAAGCAGTTAGTTTCAACCAAATTCTTTGTGTGGGTAATGTGGCTCGCCTTGGTCCAGCAGGGGACTAAGGGCAGAAATTTGCTTTGGCTACAGCCCTGAATATTTAGTTTTTACAGCATTCTCATGTCTTTAAGATAGATTCTCCCGTGGAAAAATAATTACATGCAACGTTCAGTAACAATTTGTTTGTGAAATGTTATTTGATAACAACTCAACAAATCAAAACTGTGCCCAAAACAGTTTGCCATTAACACAGGAATTTCCTGGAGGCAAGAGTGTCAGATAGGGCCTGAGCTCTGTGTTGAAGGAATGATAATGAATGTTGTTAGTGGTAATACTGTAGAGCAATTTATAGGTGATTCCATAATTAGGGGTACATTCCACTTCAATAAAAAGTGAAAAAATAAGTTATGTTTTTTGCTAACATAATAACATATATTGAAAATATACCCACAAGGGAACATAAATAATTAGTTGGCCATCTTAAACATTTGTCATTTTTTAATTATTCATGTTTTTAAAGTGTCCAGATAATTATTTTGTGAACTGGGGGATGGGCCATTGACACTTCATATTGAAATGTGTTTGTTGAAATCTATAATCCATTGAACATGAATGAAAAAGTTTTGACATTTTAGATTAAAAAAAAAAGTATGTATATTGCTTCAAAAGCCTAAAAACAATCGTGACTAAATCTCACCAATGTCAACTGGGTAACGCTGATTTTATAATGAAGTCCATGGGAAGCGTTACCCAGTTGAGATTTTTTTATGTTTTAAGATGTTTAAGATACCAAGGCATATTACTGTAATTAAACTCAATTCTTTATCTATTACCAAATTACATGAAACTTTGAAATCCGAAAAGCAGACAAGGAAAAAATGCTATTTTCACCATATAAATTGACTTATTCTGCAAAAATCAATAATGCTATCAGGTCCCCTTTTTTTGTCCTAAGAGGAGCTGATAATGTAAAATTATTGCTTTGAGGAAATAATTGTACAGTTGATAAATACATTGAGCAGACATGAAATGTACCCCTAATTATAGAATAACCCTTATAATACTTCTCAGCAGTCAGGCAGAAAAACACACCTAAGATAATGACAGCATACTACAGGCAAAATGCTGCTCAGATCCATACAGAAATGTTTATCAACTCCTGCTCATTTATCAAGTCAAAACCAAGACATAACCCGGAACTAAACTAAGAGTAGTGTTGGTGTTGACAAGACCCAAACCTGTTATGATCTGGCCCCACTTGGCTGTACTTGTACTCAGCAGTCATTTTTTCCTTTTGGAAAAACTGGTTTAATCGAGCTTTGGCATTTTCAAGGGTCCAGTTTCCATGAAGATTAGCGTTCAGGTCAACCTCCTCTGACTCCAAGGTCTATAGAAAATAAAACAATGGAGCATAAAAGTGGAATACTTTATAAGCATGACATCAATGTATTGCCATCGCCAATTCAATAAACTTGTAGAAAGTTACCGCCTGGGCCTCCTGTTCATCTCTGCGGTTGTAGTACTCTTTCAGGTTGGCCCCTGCCTCCCACTGGGCCCCTCCTGGTGCAGATCTATAACCAGGCCCAAAACCTGGGTTTCCTCTGCCTCCAGAGTAGCCCAGTCCTGTCACTCCTGGGACAGGGACGTTTCCACTTGAGTCCTCTGGAGAGCACACACACAGAACTGTAATTTGCTGCACACAGTTTAACTTAATTTAATATTGGATGTCATGCATATGTTTATGATTGATTACACATGTTTTTGCAACTAAAGGTCAAAATATGTTATAGACCATTCTCAGCTTTCATCATTGATCACATGACTAACAATGGCAACGTTTGCTGGAGGCAAAACAAACCATACTCCTACTCAGCACAGCTGTAAAAAGTTACGGTACATTCCTGTTGTGCCTTTGGGTGCACCACTCGACATACCAAGGAGGGGTTTCATTTTATACACTGCTTGCTGACCCTGAACATCGCGCAATCGCTGGAAGCCCTCAGAGGGCTCTCGACTATGTAGCCAGCACTATGTCGGGGGTAAGTTTCTGTCTAATGTTGTTTCGTAAGCTGGTCTAATTTTGAATATATAGATATGAATAAGTAAAGACAAATGCATTCGGAAAATTCAGTAACTCAAACTGCAGGCATCTAATTGAGATGTATTTTTATCTTCCTTCAGGTAAAAAAATGCAGCAACCCCTTGTCCCCAGCCTATGTTCCATCAATTTTTATTGTCTCAACTCCAGAAAAAAGAAGGCAAAATGTAGATCTGGAAAAGCTTGAGAGAAAACAGCAAGCCAAAAAGAGAAGAGGAGAGTCAGTAGATAGAACAAGTTAAAAAAAAAAATTAATTAATTGAATTGTACCCCCAGCCGCCTCTTCTCCTGAGTCCAAAGGCGGCAGAGGAGCGATTACCGTTACTCCTTCCTCGTTATGCTCTTTTATATTCACCTTTGAGATGAAGACGAAATACTTTGTTTGAGGCACTTTCCACAGTTCAAGGTCTGAAACCCATCCAGACAAGAAATATTTATAAGCCTCTAAAGAATAAGCTTTCAGTTGTGCTCCGTGAAGTACGACTGCTGGTTAACCAGATAGCTGTAAAGGTCATGGCAAGGTAAACTGGGAGTTTTGGAAGATTGTAAACCAAGATTGTGGACAATCATATGGGGTCTTTAGCACTGACAAGTGCATATTTTTCCATATAGAGTTGTCTTCCCTGGCCACGTAAGTGCTAAACTGCCTTGGAAAGCTTTAAGTCTGTTAACGCCATCCTCCCATCTGAGAAACAGCTTTCTCTCTAGCAGGGGTGGGGATCCAGATGTCTCCCAGCATGGCAGTGCAACCAAACTTGTGACGTGACTGACAATGGTCTATATACCTGCAGTCCACAATCTTTGCTTTGTGATGATTATACCTTGTTCAGCTTTAACAGCCAGGTGAGGAGGCAGAGGGCCACTGGAGGGTAGGTTTCCAAAACCTGCTGGATCACCTCCTGCAGGCTGATCCATCTCTGGAGCACCAACCTACAGAGTGAGAAAGTCCAGATGATGGCGTTCAGGTTGCATTCACATTCTAGAATTTGATTGTGTCATCATTTCACTGAACACTATCTTTCACTGTAAAACTATGATAAATATTTCCCAAAAATACTATCCCACCAAATCAAGTAATAATGATAAAAAAACAAGAAAACCTGTGTTGCCCAACTTGATCTTGTAATGCAGCATGAAATTAACACTAGATTTTTCAAACTCAAAAGGAAAGCTAAACATAACAACCAACCCCCACCGCTGGGACTTCGGCAGCATTCATCTCTCCAATCCGAACCAGGTAATTCACAAAATCCCTGGCCGCGTTGGACTGAGCATCTTTCTTATTAGTGGAGTTCCCCATTCCTGTGTAGTTATAGCCGTCCACACGAACCTGGAATAGAGAACAGTACATTTGAGTCCCTCTCCATCAGCCTGCATGCATTACACTGACTTGTGGGCATAGATAATATGTAGAAGAAGTGAACCTCACCTCACAAAGAAACTTCTGTCTGTTCTTGTTGCCAGCAGCTCTGATGTCATAATTGGGGGTCTTTTTCTTCTTCCCACACCAGGCATAGAGAAAGTTCTTAACATCAGCCATTTCGGACTAAAACAGAATACCAAATCATAATGTCTCTCAATATTTCATTTGGTACAGGGTGCTCAGGTGCAAAGAGAGAAGAAGTCTGATCCCCTCTGCTATCAAATTTTGAACAAGCCCCACTGAGTAATATGGTAGTGTATGTCTACTGTTGTTCTGTCTATGCATCTATGCAAAGACTGTTGCTAAGTCCTTCCCCTTTTGGATGCAAACATGTGTTAGAATGAGCCCATCACTACTGCACACAGTGGTGGTCAGCTATGTGCATCTCACACTGTACCCCATTCTCTCCTCCTGTAACGATTATGCCTATAACATCAAAACATTTCAAATTTTTAGAATGAGTGGCAACATTATATGAGTGTCAATGGCAGTAATGACATTTTCTTCTGTAAAAGCTCAAAACACACCTACAATCTGAAGAGTCACAACAGTTTCATAATAAATAAAAACATCCCTACTAAATATTTAGTTTGTAACTGGCATCTAAAACAAGAAAATCAGGTCAACAGTGGAAAACCAGTGAAGAGGTAAACAACAACACAAGCACGCACACACATTTATCACTGATACAGACTTTAGATCAGACACAGTTGAACTGAGCCTTTCTGTAGCTCATGTATCTCCCCTATGGTTAGCCAACAAGCTCTGCACCATAGAACTAGAATAAATCCATGCTCTTCACAGTCACAGCAACAACTGAGAAAATACTTTCAGTTTCCATTTTGCTGTATTAAGATAATCTAAGCTTACGTCCAAAAAAGCAAAGAAGTGTGACGTATCAAAATAGCAGATGACTTATACCCTATTGAACATTGTCCGAATTGACTATTGTTTGTTAAATCGAAATTTAGACATATTGTTCTATAGAGTATTAGAGTACAATACAGCTCACAGCATTTCCATAAGTATAGTTAGGTAGTTAGCTACCTTCTAAAAGCAACATTATAACAAATACAATTATGTGAGTGCGAGATCATGATTTCAGTTTTAAGAAAAGTGTGATTTTAAAATGATTTGGCATATGGCCATATCCTCCTCATTTTCGTTGTTTATGTTCACCAAGTCCCAGGATTTACAATTGGCAGCAGAGTATCAAACCTGCAAGTCCTCATCACCAGTGGACTTTCTTAAAAAAAATCATAATAATTAAATGGTAGCGAGTGCACACCTTTTATCCTACACATCGATAAACAATGAGAGTTATATTTATAAATTGTATAAAAACGCTGGCCTCATATTGTTCGTCTGAGTATTTATGGAGCTGTGCTAACACATAATCCACAATGGTAACGACGATGCTAACTGTACCCGGTGGATATCTATTGTAAGAACCACAGTGATGGCATGCGTGAAATGAACAAAACCTACAACAGGTCTATTGCAATTCATTCTGTTTCTCAATTTACAGATAAAGTTTGTTTAGACAAACAATTGATCACTTATACCTCAATGAATGGACGCCACTGCTACCAGCCTCGATGCTAAGAACCAGCTAAACGGATGCAAGTGTCTGCTGACTGGTTCATTAGCGCCCCCTCAGCATTGGAGTGAAACCACTGAAAAATCCATTTAAACCTTAACTTGAAAAGTTGTGGCTTCTGGACACAAAAACGCAATGCAGCTTTAGTCTATGCATGAGGTAAAATGATAAAATATGTTTATTTTGTAATTCCATTCCATATTTTAAACGGGCCGGTCAGAGTCAACCAAAGGGCCGTACAATGCCCAGATCTGGCCTACAGAATGTTGTGTCATCTGAAACCCAGCCTATAGTAGCCCAGGGGTGGGTTAAATTTCATTTTTTTTTGTTGATCTGGCCTTTTTATGAAATCATAATTTTTATTTATTTATTTATTTATTTATTTACTTACTTACTTATTTATTTATTTAAGCAGGGACAGCACATATTTTTTACATTAACCTTAACCAGAGAGATGCATTGTACCAGGTTGTAACACCAGTGCTAATTTCCACCTGTAGTCTCTGGTGGCAGGTTCATTGATTGATTGTGTTTCACTGACCTTGGCTTGGAAACCAGAGCACCCAGAGGAAACCCATCCAGACACAGGGAGAAACATACAAACTCCACACAGAAAGGCTCATGCAACTCAGGACTGAACCCAGAAACGTCTTGCAGTGAGACATGAGTGCTAACCACTCAGCCACCATGCCACACTTTTCATAATAAAGTGTATATGGTCAATTCTAAAGGAAGTTATAGAATAAACAACAATTGTTTCAGTGAAATACAGTGTTGGTAATTTTCAGAATGGGACAATGTCATAGAACTAGATGTTGGGCAAAAGACATTCTTTTGCATTTTGCCACGAAATATACAAAAGGTAAATGCACAAATGTTGACCCTGATCACATTTTGACTAGATCCTAGAACTTGCTGCATTGCAACACAAATCTACATTTTAACAATATTAAAGATATGATTGATCTATAAAATGTAATCTGTCATGTCATCTGAACTCCAGTGTTAAATAATAGTTATAAACCATGATCTTCACTGTAATCAAACTGTTGTTTTCATTGTTTAATAAAGTAAACTGACTGTAGTAGCCTATTCCTCCTGCTATAGCCTACTGTGTTGGACCAAGGACCACGGTGAACTCAGTTCACCTTCAGATTAATTGGAAATGCATTTGACTAGTGGATAGATTTGGACAAGTATAGTTCAGGCCTACACAAACAAAAAATGAAAATGCTGAGTGTTCTTATGTGTAACAAACCGGCCTGTGACAATGTTCTATGTGTGAAACACATGTCCTTTCTCTAAACAAGCAGCAAAATGCCACAAAATTATTGTGTAAAATATACCAAAAAATACTCTTGCCAATAAATCAATACAGCAACCTACAATTTTGCAAAAATGTGTCACTCACCACCTCTGCCAGCAGGGGGCACAACACACACACAAATACTGTAAATATAAAACCAGAAAACTGCCTGCTCACCAACATATCTCATTATCATTATCAGTGTTGGGAAGGTTACATTTAAAATGTATTCCCCTACAGATTACAGATTAAATACCCCAAAATGTAGTTTGTAACGAATCCATGAAGTCACTTAAGGTGAGTAATGTAATCTGAATACTTTGGATTACTTGATTTGCTGTAGAGAAGCAAAGATGAGGATATCTTAACGTAAGATGTTTTGTCTGCTAAAAGACAATAAAAAGCCCAGACTTTCCTTAACCATATAATAAAAAAATTATTGATAGAGGAAGAGGAGACACGGTCCACAAAGCAAGGTTTAGTCCTGTTAAATCCTGTTTTAGTTCTGGTTTTAGACCTGGTTTAGACCTAGTTTAGTCCTGGTTTAGACCGGGTTTTAGTCTTGATTTTAGACCTGGTTTAGACCTGATTTAAGACCTGGTTTTAGACCTGGTTTTAGACCTGGTTTTAGTCCTGGTTTTAGTCCTGGTTTAGACCTGGTTTAGACCTGGTTTAGACCTGGTTTTAGATCTGGATTTAGTCCTGGTTTAGACCTGGTTTAGACCTGGTTTCGACCTGGTTTTAGACCTGGTTTAGACCTGATTTAAGTCCATGTTTAGATCTGGTTTAGTTTCCGGTAATGAGTGGAATTACAGAGAAAAAAAAAAAAAAAAAAAGGGGGGATATAGCCCAAAATGTGAAAACAGGAAAATACCACCGTGTAATCCATATACTGTAATCTAAATGTAACTGTAATCCAATTACCACTCATTGAACAGTAGTATTATGTAATGCCGGTACATGTAATCTGTTACTCCCCAACACTGATCATTATCTGATGTTTTTATTTATTGTAAGAAAAACATACAGAAAATAGTACTACAGAGGCCAGTAGGGGGCGCAGTGGCAACACCTGCAGTTGTGTTGAGAAATGAAGCTGTTTAAATGAGGCTATATGGACTGCCTGGATTACCACTAGATGACATCATAAGGTGCGTCCATGTATTCTGACCCCATGAGACATACATGGTCATGATTGCTCAAAAACATATGATTAAAACAAACACAACTTCAACTATATTTTTGACAATTAAAACAAATTATCACGTTTTGCTCAAGAATTTAGCAACAATTCCTTTAAGATGTGCAGAAGATCTCCCCTTTAAGTTCTTGCGGGTATGCCAGAATGGGCCCTTGGGTGCTCTGTCTCCCTTGTGTTTTGGAGCAGCTGGTTAATTTGCTAATGTCACTTTGTCTTGTGGTAGTGAGGGAGGGTGGTGTGGGGGAGGTAATAGAGACTGTCAGTGTTCTGGGAGCGAGTGGGCATGCTCAGACGCTCCACTGAACACGGCCGCACAAACATGTGATTAGTGTTAGAAGTCAGTTAGAAGTCAGTCAGTCAAAAGGATGCAGTGACAGAGTGGACACGCACGGAGGACTGCAGAGGTTATGGAGATGATATAACAACAGCTGGAATTTTAGCAGTGAGTGGAACAAATGTGTGAGAAATGAAATGTTCTGTCACAGCTCAAATCAGATTTAAATAGTGACAGACTGACTACGGTGATAAAATGACAAAAATAAAAGTCTAAAACTCTGCTTCATCTGAGGCACTCTGACTGCCTCAAAGCGTCCTTTATTATGCATGTATTAAAGCGTAAAGTTACATGATTTTAAATAAACCAGCAACCACATCACATGATAAAGTCACATTCATTCAGTCTTTTATTTGATGTCTTTTAGCTGAGTTTTTCAGGAGGGCTTTAAAAGAGTGTAATCAAATCAGCTCCTTTAGTTGCAGTTCAGACCAAAGAGTGTATAAAAGAAGTGGACTAAGCGAGTGTGACGTCACCCTTAGTGTTCAGCGTTGCTCAAATGAGGCTCGTGATGCTTATGGTTACCAAAATGACGACGGTGTGGTATACGATTTTGCCCCAGCGTCAAAATGCTATTATGGTATGCTGACCCCCCTATAGAATATTGACCCCCTATGAAAATCTGTAATTTATTAATAAAGAACTTGAATTCTATAGAAAAACTTTGAATATTAATACTATATCTGCAAATTAAAACATACTGACATATTTAAAAGTGTTTTTTGAAGAACTCAGATGTATTTTTTATGTTGATTATACGATTTGAATGTTAAAAATTACTTAGCTGTTTAAACACATATTTTACTGAAAATTAGATATTAATGAGTTAGGTATCAAAGTGATGTTTAATGATTTGGAATCTTGTTCAAATAGACAGGACTGATCAGTTGAGTAGTTCAATAGGGGAAGCCTATGACTATAGCAATCTGCCCCCCCAATATGTTTATAATAGTTATTATGATGTAAAGTAAGAAGTAATGTTAGTTGAATATTGACAATGATCTATTATATTTTTTAAAAAAAAGGTCAAAATCCTGTGACTATAGTAACCTGACCCCCCAGTATGTTTATTATAACACAACATGACTAAATTCAAGGTCATTATTCTTACAAACCATTGCTTAAATTGACATTATGATTAAGGATTATCTGAACATAGCAAACTAAAAACTATAACAATGTAAAATACAATATAAAAAGTGACAGGATTGCTATGTATATGTAATTTTAACAATACGTTACATTTACACAAAATACCAAGTCGTTATCATCAAAACATTCCTTAAAATACCTTAAAAGAAAGTGAATATGGAGCAATACACAATAAAAGTAAATTAGGTGAGAAATAAAGATCATATAAATAACTACTAAACTAACTAACTATGTCCACTCATATATAGGGTTTATGGTTCAGACTGAAGCCTGTTCCATGCAGAGGAAAAGGAGTTTTAGTCAGAGTGAAAAACAGGTCCGTGAGCGCAGATGCTTCAGGTCCCACAGGTCCAAACAGGGTCAGTGTTACAGTGTGGTGTGATACAGACAGAGGCGGTGCTACCATTAGGCAAACGTAGGCGGCTGCTTAGGGCCCCCAAACCTGGAGGGGCCACAAACCGACTGCCCTCAGTTCCACTAATGACCGAGGTCTCAGAGCAATTAGATATAGTCTCAATATGACATTAAATGAGAGTATTTTACTTTTAAATAAATATACATTAAAAATAATAATCATATGTAATGGATGTAAACAAAAATGTAATTGTAATAGCAAAAAACCCCAAAACTTTCAGCTCTGGTTATCTAGTAGACGACCTAACGAATAAGACAATCCACCATAATTCAAGTAAATAGAGATGTTTCGTGTCTCAAGAACAATGGGGACAAACAGACAATAAATATATTTACAAAACAAAAAAAAAGGTGAGGGCCCCCAAATTGCTGACTCCACCACTGGATATAGATAGTACATGTGTAGTCATTTACAACCAGTGTTGGGAAGGTGACTTTTAAAATGTATTCCCCTACAGATTACAGATTATATGCCTCAAAATGTAGTTTGTAACAGAATCCATTAAATTACTTAAAGTGAGTAACATAATCTGAATACTTTGGGTTATTTGATATTGTAATACTTTTTAAAACTACTTGAATGTACCAACCACATCCTGAAAAATCTTAATAATTCTCTTCAAATTGTCTGAGCCTAAATCTCCATGAACAGACTTTTGTTTGCTGTAAAGTAGCAAAGACTAGAATCTTAACATAAGATGTTTTATCTGCTAAAAGACAATAAAAAGCCCAGTCTTTCCTTAACCAAATTAAAAATATTATTGATAGAGAAATTATTTCTATATGAGATCACTGCTGCCTTAAAGTATGTCCACCTACTGTTAGTGTCATATTGTTTACACCTGGTTTAGACCTGGATTAGACCTGGTTTAGTCCTGATTTATTCCTGGTTTAGTTCTGGTTTAGTCCTGGTTTTAGTCCTGGTTTAGCCCAAAATGTGAAAACAGGAAAATACCGCCCTGTAATCCATTTATTTCAACAAAGTAACTGTAATCCAATTACCACTCATTGAAACAGTAACTGTAACTGAATACAGTTACTCATAATTTGTACTCTGATTACGTAACTGTGGTACATGTAATCTGTTACTCCCCGACACTGTTTACAACACACAAACATGTCCACAGCGCCCACAAGACCAAGATTAAAAACACAGTGAAAAAGACACAATGGAAAAGGCTCATTATAACAACATAAGTGTGAGTGAAACGAAGCATAAATGTATTAAATATGATTAATTGAGATTCAGGAGCAGGACGACGCCTCAACCGCCCTCTCCTCTCACCAGCAAACCACAACTCACCTCGACCACGCCTCGAATTTCCTAGAAGCCAATTTGTAGCAGCATTTCCCTTTTTTTCTCGTCTAACTCGACCCCACCCCCTATTTTATTCGTCTGTCAGTCATAAGATGTCTACGGGGGGGGTCCCATTTCGGCTGGGCCAATTGAAGATTGAGACGGAGCTCCCACCTAGAGTCTCAACTCAGCCACCTTTGCCCCGCTTCGTACATTACCAATAAACTTCTTCGCACTAGGGATGGGCATGATTAGTCTGACTAGATTAACTGATAATTGATTATTAAGAATTTCATCAGTTACGTTCATTTTAATCCACAAACCGAATATAGGTTGCTGTAGGTTGTAGGTTGTGCGTAGCGTGATCAAACAGGGGTCCATACATGTGTCTCTCTGCACTCAGAAGGAGCGAGCAAACACAAACAGTCGGTCAGCCTGCAATGTGCCGAAGCACAAATGCGTATTTAATGATGACTTGTATAAGAAATTCCACTCTTTCCGTTCCAGTCAAGTGGGAGGTCATGTGCACAGTGTATAAAGCAGCACATATGTTTCGGTGTCCAGTGGGAAAAAGCTTTACCAGGTGAGAGTCGCGCAATGTCGATGACGAGTCCCAACCTCCCACCCCCCGTACGGTGTCCTGGTTTTGACAAATGCAAATATGGTCACACTAACCTGTATTCCACTGAGTCATGTCTTTTAATCCGACAGAAATTGACCGCATTACCGCACAAGAGCTGTTTTTTTTATCTTCGCTTAGTTTATGCAAATTAGCCATGTGGTTTTAAGTTTCGTTTCTGTGAGAGTTGTGCAAAGCTGCATTAAACACATTATAATGCCAAACGGGCTGATGTGGCTCTAGAGTGGTTACAGTTTATATGTTGTAAAGTTGAGTTTATTTATGCAGATTAGCAGTGCAGATAGTAATAATAATGATGATCATTTTAATATAAAAACTTTAATGATTAATCGACAATCATTAATTCTTCTGACGATCAATTAAGAAAATTTCATCGAATGCCCATCCCTACTTCGCACTATGTCGTCTTTCGTGTGGTCCCAGCTAGTGAAGTGAAGTTAGACACAGGCAGTGTTGGTGGAATGAGCTTTGATGATAAGAGGGACATAAGAGACATCAGCTTATGAATAAATGTTCAAAATGAACCAGGGAACTTTTAAATGTTGCTGTAAGTTTTTCAAGTGTGCAGTGATGTTTGGAGGTTTGTAGCTTGTGGTTCATTATTATTTAATCACAGACAGACTTTGTGAACACGCACAGGTACACAGTCCTTAAGTAAGATGTTTTTCAGTCTGTTTGTTGAGAAAATCAATTGCCGTGGGAGGAGTTGAAGTGCCCTTTATTTCCCTCCTGCCGTCAGTTAACAAGCTAGCTAAGCTCTGCACAGTGGGAGCTACGATGACTTTCAGTTTTGAGGATTTTCCCATTAAAGGGACAGTCCAGAATTTTGGCCATAGGACCTCATTTCCTCGTGAGCCAGAGTGTTGGAGACGTGTGGAGACACTTTTTAAAATATTCCATCCAGTCCTTGTATTTGCAGAGGTCGCTGGTGCTAGGCTAGTGCATGTCAATGGCCATAGTTAGCCTGCCACTAAAAACAGTCTTACCCACTCCACAAAACACAAAAAGAAAATCTATTATTACACCAGACTGTCCATGTAAATGTCTGTGTTGATAGAATCATGTTTGAAATAAAACTAACCTTATATCGCATCGTACATATTGAGAAACTATTTTCTCAGCAACAGTGGAATTTTACTTTGCTGGTAAGACAGGTGCTAGCCAGTGTTGTAAAAGTTCATTTTCTATAGTTTATTTTCTAACTTTCTTCTCCTTTAAACTTTCAGACAGTCCTTAAACCATTTGGGCATACATTAAGCCTTGGTCCTGGATTTATCTAAAAGAACGAAAGAATCATTTCTGTTAAAAAATTCGCATAAGTAAGAATATTAAGGCCCCCACTGAAAATTACATTTCCCCAGCCTGATTTGGTTCATTAGGTCTTCACATTTTACATTATGAAATTTCAGAGTGGGGCTTGAGGGATACTGTGGTTATCTTTAAACTGGAGTTTGGCAGTTCAGTCTGTTCCACATATACACAAGACAAACAGTTTGGACTCACTCTCTCATTTAAAATATTTTTTCTGCATTTTATAAACATTCAGAAGACATCAAATACATGAAGCAAGATATGTGGACTTATGGAGCAAAGAATAAAAGTGAAAGCCACCCTTTGCTTTGTTGAAAATTTGTTTCAAAAATAGTTAAAACATTTTAAGCTCCTGCTGCTGACCCCTGTTTGTTTGTGTGTGAGCCTTAGTCTGACAGAGCTCTGCTGTGATTGGTGCTTTGACTTCAAGCTGGAACCTGATTGACTCTTTGGGCCCTTCCTGCAGATTGGTGTATATTGTGTATATATTGTGTGTATATTGTGTATATATTGTGTGTATATTGTGTATATATTGTGTGTATATTGTGTATATATTGTGTATATTGTGTATATTGGTGTGCCATAGGCTCTATTCACGCTTACATCACAAACCAGGAAGATATTTGAAAAGATGTGATTAGACTACCACTTCCCAGGCCCAGTTTTCTTCATCTCCTTGTCATTGTAGTGTTCCGTTTTACACACAACTGGACCCACGTCACACAGAGCATGTTGTTTGCACGATGCCCCTTTTACGCGGAAAACGATTCCTCAGAGCAAGCCAAAAAGTTGTTTTTGTGTTAGACATGCTGAATGTTGTTGTGTCGTTGGGTGTACAAACAATAAAGTTAAAAAACCTTCACTGAAATTTATTCTGGTGACATGTCCACAAAAATCACTGCACCTTAATCCTGGAGCAGGTTACAGCTTTTGCTGGCAAATAAAGATTAACCTAGTTATTAAAATCTTGAGTAATTATAATATTGTCATCAGTCTTCAAGAGAAAAAACAACTACACCACAAATGAATTGGACCAAAGAAAACAGAAATGTAGGCTCACAATTATCAGTTATGTATCTCTAAATGAACTAGCTAATGTACTTTAAATCTGAGCCTGTGAGTCATTAAACTATATTAAAATTCAAATATAAAGGCAAAACTACAGGAAAACAATTTCTTACCTGGAGACTCAATGACATAGGACTAAATGTGTGGGTATGACTCTTTTGTCCACTGAGTGGGGCTGTTGCTCTTTGTACATGGGAGACTGAAGGAGCAGGTTTCATATTAATTGAATTAAGCTTTTGTACGGATCTTTCACAGTCAATGACCGGTAAAGTGGTCATGTATTGAGTAGTCATATTGATTAATCGGTGTATTTTCTGTTATTGTTTACACCTAGGAGTTCTGTATTAATTACGTTATCGACCCTAATTACATTTAAGTTAATGAGGGGCGGGAACGTCTCTCACGAGTCAAGTTCCTGCATATGTTCGGCTAATCACCAGTTCCAACCATACCTCATCTTCATCATTTCCCCACTGTCACACAACTCCGAGTGCACTGGGTACATGCGATTAGAAGAGACGAGGTGCCGCATTCCAGATGATTCCAAACAGCACATACATCTGCAGTCTTCATTTTACTACTGATCACGTTTACTTCAGTGGGTTTGATCACAGTGGGTTTTAATTGATCCTTGTTAGGTGAGCTCATTGTACAGAACTACACCTGAAATTGTAATCTCATGTTTCCAAATGTCTTCCTGGCAAGCGTGAATAGAGCAAATTCTGGGCCTTTACCTGCAGCTGCTGTTGTGCCTGTGGACTGCACATCATCTTTGTTGTCTCCTGTGTGTTGTGTTGTGAACCTTTAGTGAATATTGAGACACTAGTAGTCCTTTGTGACTTTGTTAAGAGACTGGCTTGTTCTGTGGCTTTTGTGTTAATATCATTTGTACAATTTAACTTACTTTTTGGGTTATAGCTTTAAACTATAATTCTGTTAAAAGCCTCTTTTTGTGAATTATTGTAAACATCCTCTTTCTGTTAGTATTACCTTTACATTCCTTTTAAATAAATTATAATTTTAGTTTCTTTTGTTACTTTCCCTGTCCCTCGGGTCGTAATAGGATTTAAAGCCACAAGAATGCACAGTATTTGTCCTTTAAAGTGCAGATGGTTTTGATGTTCTTCTAATTATTACTTAAATACCTAATACACCAGAATATCATAATTTATATCCATTAGTTTGTGGGGAAAAAAAGTGAAGAAGAAAAGATAAAAAATACAGGAAGTAGAAGTGAATCAATATCTCTATCAATTTACACACAAGGAAAGTATTTTTCTTAACCTTCAGTGACTACAATCATAAATATTGTGTAATTTAAAGTTTTGACTCATGTTTACATTTTGGTTGCTAGGTAACAGTTACAGAATTACCTCTATGTAGGTCATGTCTGCTGCCCATGTCCAATCAGGAAGTAAAATTACACGGTGGAAAAGAGCATTTTTGAGTGTTGGAGATGTAGGCAGACTCATAATGCAGAGTTATAGGGATGTAACCATAAGCGAAATACCAAAGTTCTCACAATAATATCATGGACCATCACAATATATTGAAATACAAGTCTCTTTGCTTAAATTAAGAGTTCTGGTGCAGAAATAAGGCAGAGGGAAGCACATAGACCAGGGGTGTCAAACTCATTTTCATCAAGGGCCAAATTTGGATCATGTTTGTCATCAAAGGGCTGGTTGTAAAGATAAGACTGTAACTGTAACTGCAATATGTTAATGTTACAAATGTGTAAAAGTCTGTATTTGATTATTCATTTCATATTTATTCATTTTGTTTATTTTTATGTTTTTTACCTTTTTATTATTTATTGGTATTCTTGCTCTTATTTGATTTTTACTAGTTTTATTGTCTTAATGAGGACAAGTAGTGTTAAGTAGAGCTTTACTTTATATTTATATTTATGTTTTATTTGTATTGTGCAGCACTTGGGAAACTGTTTTGTTTATGAAAAGTGCTTTAGAAATAAATGTTTAAATCAAATCCAATCCACTTTAAGTTAAAACATTCACATTACTCCTTCAGTAACATTTATGAAATAGTTGTCCTTCTGCATCAATTTTTCTTTTCTTGGACATTTTTGGGGAAATTTGATGAGTTTTCTCTGCCTCTCCAGTGGCGAGATGCAGTCACTTCACGGGAAATAACTGCAGTGCATTGTGGAAGATGTACTAGTGGCACAGAGTCACAACAAAATAATAAATTATACCTTTTAACCCCTTGTAGGCCACATAAAATGGCTTGGCGGGCCGGATGTGGCCCGTGGGCCTTGGCTTTGCCACATGTGACATAGACCATGATCCTTTGCTCCATTTCAGTGCAGACTACAAGAAGAAATAACAGTTCTAAGCACTTTTAAGTCTTAGTTCTTTGGATTCAATCTTGTCAAGGCATTTTCAAGGCAAGAAGAAAAAGTAGCATGTTCACATGTTTTGTTGCCTCCAAAAAATATCACAATAAATATCGTACCGTGAGATGTATATCGTGAAAATATCGTACTGAGAGATTTGGATATTGTTACATCCCTAATCGTGAGCCTCCCCACCATACCGTGAGCTTTCCTGCAATATTGCAATAAATATCGTACTGTGAGGTTCATACCATGATGATATCGTATTGTGAGACTTGGATGTCATTACATGCCTAAGACTTACTCAAACATGTGTGAATAAAACAAAACACAATTTTCAGTGTGTTTCTGATGAGGTAACAGCATTATAACATGACTAAATGTTCTCATGAGTCACTTTTGCGTAATATAGGACCTTTAAACATAATGACATTAATGTTTGTTTTTTATGTTTTATGTTTTATTTTTATTTGTTTTGTAATGTTTTTATGAAATGACTTCTCCGAAACCGATATCCACTGCAGGGCTATTTCGTCGCGAGCTTTTCTCTGACCCCTGACCCGCTCCATAAACAACTGTTGACTGTCCTCGTGCCCTTGTGCTAATCTTTGGCACACAGACTCCTCTCCGGCCCGGCCCGTATATTTAGTCATTATTCACAGACAGCCAATTTCCCACTGCAGTCCCACAGCAGAGGCACAGTGAAGCAGCAGCTGGCCGGTCACATTTAGCAGAAGTGCCTGGGGAATGGGCATAAGCGCATGGGCATTTAGGGGGGTTAAGGGGGTTTAAGGGCAGTGTCAATGGGAATAGTTTGAATGGTAGAATTTGTGAATGAAAAGTGCTGTCAGTGATTTTTTACAGAACACCGGCTCCAGTTCCGCACGTCTTTGTAAACTTTGTCAAAATGTGCAGTCCTGTCTGGTCAGGTAAAAAGATGAAGAGTGTGCATGAGGCCTTGGTGAGCGCACACGTGGCCTGTTTCAGCTATATTTTCTAAGAATGACAGGAAAGAAAACCTGCAGTCATGGAGCTCAACAGTCCCGCCCACTTCAAAGTCACTGGTAAATTGTCCATTACATTTTCCCATAGATTTTTTGGAAAATTCTAATATTTGAGGTTGTTTTAAGTCCAAAAAGCACATTTTGTGAAATCTTCTAATAACTTCTGAACAGATTTTAAATATAGATGTTGTGGTGATTAGTCACCACAGAGCTGATTAGCCCTGAGCAAGCTTCTTACAAACATGAAAAACAGAGCTACTTCATTTAAAAAGATTGCTGCGTTTACATGAGAGCTTTAATTCCCAATACAAATAATTTAATTCTGAATAAAAATGAATTCTGCTTTTAAAAGACCATGTAAACACTTATGAACTAATGCAAATGATTCAGAATTAAACTTAATTCTGAAGTAAGTGGGTGGTTTATTCCGACTTTAAAGCCAAGCTAATTTATTCCTCGATCATGTAAATGTTTATTCTTCTTAAAAATAATCCCGGTCTTTCAGCGCATGCTTGTTGTGTTGCCCTTCTGATGTGATCTGGACGATCCATCTCCACCAGTCCTGGCTTCAGACTTTCATCCACGTCTCTTTGGATTTGTGAGCGGGATGTGGGAGTGGGCTGAGGTAGAGCAGCATCACACTCAGTTTGTCTTCTTCCTCCTTCTTCAGAATTCTCCAGCTGCTGCACAATTATCATCGGAACAACTGCGGGAAAAGTTTGAATCATGTTTGTGTTCGTGGTGTAACGACAAACCGAGACGACAAAAAAGCTGGTAGTAGCTGAAGTGTGTGTTTTCTTCTGGTCGACGTAAATACGCTGGTGTCTCTGTCCAATCAGAACCCTTCCCCACCCCTAGACGCTGAGCACAATTAAATAATGTGAACCTCAATTTGGAATTATTATTTCCATGTAAACTCGAAGGAGAATACTTTAATTCCAAACTATTTAATTCAGAATTATAAAACATCATGTAAAAGTGGGATGGGCTTTAAGCCATGTTAGAATGTTGTTGCATCCTCTCAAACACACAAAAGTCTGATTAAACAGTTTGCAGAGAGAGAGAGAAAGAGAGAGAGTGCAGTCCAAAGTTATTCTTCACTTAGCTTATCCATCCTAAGCTTCCTAATTAATCGCTGTGATGAGTCTATAAGCTTTTTTCACAACTTTCAGAGACCAGGGTGGAGTTTTGCTGTGACATTAAAGCTAACAAGAACAACTTAGCATGCTTACTGCACAAATCCTGATTATCGACAATGAAAGACTTAAAAATTACCGTATTTTCCGGACTACTGAGTGCACCTGAATATAAGCCGCAGGTGTCCACGTTTTCAAGAACATTTTCAAGTTCAGGTCGTCTGCTTTTATCGCCTCTTAAAGTTTTTGTCGTCTTTTTACATTGAGTCAGTTCGTCACGCTGCTGTCGGCAACGTCTCACCATCGACTCATTGGTGTCGAGCTCACATGCAGCAGCTCTGTTTCCTTTTTCCACAGTCACATCAATCGCCTTTAATTTAAAAGCTGCATCATCTGCATTTCTTCATGTGTTTTCCATGAGGAGGGTGTGTGTATGAAGCGCAAAATAACTGTTTAAAACACAATCAAACAGCATCTTCCTCGGTGCATCACCCCCGTCTTTCCCCTGTGCATGTCTCCTGCAGAAAGAGTCTCTGTTCTGTCTGTATCATGTCAGTGTCTTGGAGAATTTCAGCAGATTTCAGACTCTCTCGGGGGCGGGGCTAGTTCTATCAATCGGGTTTGAGTGGATGTCCGGCTACTGAAGTTTGAGACGTTTCTTCTTGTCATTTACACATCCAGGTAGGACGTATCCCCCTCACTAATGTTCATTTAACAACATAATGATAAACTATTTGAGTGCGCTGACAGTATCATGAGCTAGTGCAGCAACTTCATGTGAACCCTAGATCCATGTGTAACCGCAGAGACAGCAGCGTTTACTCCACAAAGAATCCGTCCATATATTCGCTGCAGGGTTCAAAGTGTGAGAAAAAAGTAGCGGCTTATAGTCTGGAATTTACGGTAGATGCAGAGAGCTGGCAGTCGACATATTTATACCTCAAAAGCTGCTTATACAATATGTGTGTACAGGGGCAAGACAAATGTTGGTACAAGAACTTGAACCTAAATGTTTTGAGAGATTTTTTGTGATTTTTGTTTCGTATGTTTGTTGTTCCTTGAGCGTACAAAGAAGAAAATTGTCTGGCTGAATATGCTTGGCCATTTAGTTACTCACTTATTTATATATTGAACTGACTCTGTGCAAACTCTGGCTGGCTCAGTGTTCGCTCACAGTTATCAACACTACTTTCACTCTTGGGTTTTTCCAGAGTCTCGCTAAAATCAATAAATACTGACAAATCTGTGAGAGCACAGGGAGCTGCAGGTGGATGCCACAGGAAACATGTTAAACACAAATGAAGTGAATAGGCTGCTCTCCCAGAGGACACTGTGTTTGTGAAGGAAGGTGTTTGTCAGGCTTAGGAACTACTTAAAGAGGTTTTGTGGAGATGAACAAATCTGTTTAACCACAGTGATGAAAAAATGAAATAAAACGAGACCTGTCTGCATCTGAGATAATGCGCAGTATCGTTCAAGAATCAGTACTTGCACTGTTAGCATGATAGTTGATGTTAGCATTACCTTTGATTTAGACTTAGACAATCTTTATTGAGCCACAAGAGAAATTATTTGGACACAGGAGCTCTCAGCATTTTATAATAACAAAAAGAAATTGCATAATAAATTCTAAATAAGTGGCAAAAATAGCAAGAGACTGTGACATAAGCGTGAGTTGTTGTAGGGAGTATTATCTGTTACATAACGGTGAGTTGTTGTACACTTGTAGGGAGTATTATCTGTGATATAAGGGTGAGTTGTTGCACAGTTGTAGGGAGTATTCTCCTGTGCCTGTTGGAGAGTGAGCGCATCTTGTCTTTGATGGCAAAACTGTTTTCTGAAAGATGTGAAAAGTGCTTAGAAATGCTCAGAATGCAAAGTTAAGCAGTGTGTATTTCCATTTGTGTTATTTCACTCAAAGTATAAAAAGACACAGTGTCCTAACATTAAACATACAAGAAATGAAAGAAAAGGAGCAGACGAAGAAGAAGAAGAGTCATCTTATCTGCGCCCTTTTTCAGACGCTACATTAACACTGATACTGTCATTTCTGGACTATTGAGCGCACCAGAATCTGAGCCGCATCAACTACATTTTAAAAGGAAAAAAAAGAGTTGTACATATAGACCACACGTGTCTGTAAGCCACAGGTGTGAGATATTTATACAGAAAGCTTGTACACAGAAAGTTTTTTTTATTTTTATTATATACCGGTACATGCTTTTTCTGAAAAGTGCCTGCCCATGGCAGTAAAACATCAGGATTATGACAGGATTATCACTTCGCACTCTACTGTGCATGTCTCCTGTAGAACGAGCCTCTGTCCTCTGTACAGAGGTTAGGACTTGCAAGTCGTGACTTGGACTTGAGACTTGACTTGAGAAGACTTTCTCTTCTGACCATAATGATTTGCACTAAGATCTTGACAAGACATTTAAAAAGGAAAAATTAGCTTTTCTGCAACTCTTATATAAATATAACATGACTTTTTCAACTACAGTTTAGCTTAAAATTCATATAAATTGCAAAAATCTAAGCTATACTTTGGTTTAAAGACTTAAAATGACTTGAAGCTCAAAACAGACGACTTGGACTTGACTTAGACTTATGGGTCAGTGACTTGAGACTCGACTTGGACTTGTTTGTATTTGACTTGGGACTTGACTTGGGCTTGAGGTCAAAGACTTGAGACTCATTTGAGACTTGCAAAACAATGACATTGGTCCCACCTCTGTCCTGTCTGTAGGATTTCAGCAGATTTCAGGCTCATCTGCATTTAACACATACGGGTCATTAGGACATATCTCATTCACTAATGATAATTTAGCACTAATTATAATTTATTTAAAAAAACAAACAAAAAAAACAACGAAGCCCCCAATCAAATCATCACACTGTTGTGTTTCCTTTAAAGTCCAGTGCAGTTTATTTGTGAAAAAAGTTCGAAAATAGACCATTTAATGACAGTGCACCTTATAATCCAGAGCGCCTAATAGTGCGGAAAATACAGTTGTTATCATGACAGTCCACCTTTTCCAATCGCCACACATATCGGTCTGACGTGAGGAATAACTTTAGACATTTGAATACTGTCTAAAATCAACTAGTTCTGTTTTTCATAGTCTGAAAACCGTCACCACTAACCCCATGTGATTCACACTTCATTAAGATTAGTTAGGGTACAGTTATAAAGTGACTACTACTACTACTACTACTACTACTACTACTACTACTACTACTACTACCCGACCACCCCTTCTAGCCAATTCCATATCACTATGTTCTTCTGTCACTACAATAGACTATAATGTGATTGCGCTTATAGATCCTCTTTTGTCAGTGTCCATTTAATTATATAACCTTTGCTCCCCCACCTTCACCGGGGGACTAACTGACTAATTAGACTTTCTTCTCACGCTTTTGTCCATTAAATTCATTATTAGCGCCGCCCTGTTTAGTATTCTGTCAGTAATCCACTATATTGTTCAGGTTAATTTCAGGATCTATAATAAATCCTCCCGTATGTCTATAAGGGGCTATTGAAAAAGACTGGTGAATGATGTGCGTGATCTGATTGGGAAAATTACTTACAGTAAAGCAATAAAAGAGCTAATAGGATTTTAAAACAGCTCTGGAATCGTTAAAGGCCCAATGTTACCTCATGTCCTGATCTATGTTGTAATGTTTCCTCATCAAAAACATACCTGGAGTTGTTTCAGTCATTTAGAGTTCTTCTCTTAAATGGAAAAAAAAAAAAAAAACAAAACAAAAAAACATGTCATGTGGTAATAGGAAGTGCTTCGCTGTGTTTTTAAACTCCCTACGCCTTCACAAGAATCATTTGGATCATTTCAGTCCTGGAATTGCCCATCCTCAGGTTTGATTACCCCAAATGTAAGACTTTTTAACACCACTTAAATGAAAATTAAGACCAACATCGCACCCATTATGTGGGCGAAAAACACCAGATGCAATTCTAATAATGACCAACCAATTTCCAAACTATAAGCTGCTACTTTTTTCTCACACTTTGAACCCTGCGGCAAATAAAACAATGCAGCGAATATATGGACAGATTCTTTGTTTGGTACATTGTCCATTCATATTTACGGTTTATGGTTTGACAACACAGTGGATAAGTGCAACCTGAGTGCAGAAAACGCCGCTGTCTGTACGGTTACACATGGATCTAGGATTAACATAAAATTGCTACACTAGCTAGCAATATTGTCAAGTAGTTTATCGCCGCGTGATAAAATAAGTTATGATGCATAGAGCCCTGTGTGGCCCCGTGTGGCGTGGAGCCGAGCCACGTTTGGCACTGAGCCTCGGCCCTGGCGCGGTCCTTTTGTCTGCGTTCACCCGACAGTCCTACGCGGGCGCACTTTTGGGCCCATCCCGACAAACAGTCCTGGTTTAGTCCTGGTTTAACACCCCAGCGCTCCTCACTTCTTCTCCGTGCACCCCCTTCTCCTTACTTCTCCGTGCACGGAATCTCCACGGCTCTTTGTACTGTGTTTCTATATGATAAGACGCTTTTATAACCATAAAATAATGACTGAGGAGTGGATTGTTTCAGACAGAGCACTATTGAAGGCCTAGGTGTGAACATGTGAGAATGAAACAAAACACAAGTCTGGATATGTTTTTGAGGAGGTAACAACATGACCAAAAGCTCACAAGAATCCTTTCTGTTTAATATAGAACATTTATAGAGGTTAGACCCGACTATGGGATGTATTTTAACACATGACATATATAGATCACCATGTTATCTTTTATTGTTTTGAAAATGCTGTATTCACCTAAAACAACTTTTTTTTTTTAACACTCTGAGACATGCTCCCCAGGCTTAGTCACTCCATCTTCAGAGTGCTACCACAACACAATCAGCGTGCCTTCGCCTAATGAAATTACTGCATATATTATCAGCTTTGTGAAGTTGTTGTATATTGTTTTGTATCCTGCTCTTGTATATTTATGAAAAATTGCCATCTGTGAGCATGTGTTACATCAGCTTTCGGGAGGAATCATAAGGCTTGTACTGCTAACCATAAGGAGAGTTCAAGTAAAGTGCAGGAGAACATGCAAGATGACTCAAACATGAATGGATGAAACATTTCTGATAAGGGATAGTTCACTGCTGACTGGTAAAGTATTGGTCGAGTGTGTATTCTGAATCACAGACAATGTATCTGGGACATACAGCTCCTGTAATGAAAACAATCTACAGATACTTTTGGAGAAGCAGTACTCTTGGCAGCTGAAAAAAATCTATCACAAAAAAAATGACACAGGGTGAACCATCTGTGAAGGACGAGGCTCAAGCGGCGATGGATATTTGTGAAAAGGGTTATTCAAGCTGTCTGGATGGAGATAATATGTGGAACAGCGTAGAACAGATATTCTCAATTTGCCTTCTTTAACCTATAATATTAATACAAGATGTTAGATTCAATTCTCTGTTGAGTGACATGTGAGCGGTGTTGTGAAATGTCTTATATATGTATGTCTTACTGTCTTATATATATGGCTGCAATTCTCTCTCTCAAAAAAAACTTTGTTATTGATAATTCACACAAAACTTTCAAATTGAAAATAAATATAGACTACAAATATGAACCTTAAAGCAGTTGTGCAATGTATAAAACATAAGATGAATAAAATACACTTTGGACAGGAAATAAGGCATAGAAAAACATAAATGTATCCAAAATAAACTCGATATCCAGCTGTTCTACAATCTATATATTTAAAAAAAAAAAAAAAAAAATATATATATATATATATATATATATATATATATATATATACCCAAAAATAAAATTTGTTAAACTTTAAAGGGTCCATCTCATGCAAAATCAACTTTTCAGAGCTTTCTATCTTCGAACAGTGATGTATGGGCCTTGTATATGTCATCGAAGTGGTTTTTAGATTGATTTGGCGTTTTTTTTTTTTTTTTTACAGATTGCAGCGTATTTCTGCCACCCTCCCACGTGACAACGAACTAAAGCTGCTACAACGATGACGCGGCAGCTACACCTATGTTGTGTTTGATGTAGCAGAAAGTGCTTTCGCGCTTCGCTTTCTCAGGACGGGCGGGGCATGGGCTTTTCATAGTTCCTGGTCTGTGACTGTCTCCAAGAAATCAGTAAGATTTCAGATCTATTGTGTAATGGATGTTTCAAAACCCAAATTGTACTTGTTGATGTGCAGAAGATACAATGTGAAAAGTTATTTTGCATGAGATGGGCCCTTTAAATTGTTTCAGCTCATTTATATGAGTTTGGAGATTGTTGGACACACAAATCGAAATCGTGATTAAAATTCAATTAATTGCACAGCTTTATATATATATGTGTGTGTGTGTGGGGGTGTGCGTGTGTGCATGTGCACGTGCACATGTGCGTGCCTGTCACCATATATCTTACCACGGAAAGGCATTCAGTCTTAAAATGTTTTACAGAATTTCACTTTCGTGGGCTGTATTGATGGTGTTCTAAATTGTCTTCTGGGGAAATCTAAGAAGACTTTCTATCAAAGAGACAAAAGAAATGTGTTCTAACCAAGGATTGAACCAACAACCCTCTGGCTGTGAGGCTGCTGCACTGACCTCTGACCCCTGCATGATGCTGCCAGGGTGCTTGGGGTTGTGTGGTGTGCCGCCCTTTCCACACCCACGTTTGAACATTTGGACGTGTCCATTTGAATCATGACCTTTGACAACACTGAATGTATTTTAGCTTACTGCATTAGCCAATTTGACTTTTAAACAAAACTTCCATAATCTTGAGTTTTATTTTTTGCTAAAATATCTCAATTTCCAGTTCACTCTGTTAGTGTTCATTTTGCGTTGTGAACAACTGGTTCAAAAAGTAGATTCAAAAAAGGCTATGTGTTGTGCTTTTACTGATCTAAAAAAATGACACTATAATCTGAACCTGGTCACCACAGATTTAACCTGCAAACAGAATCAAGTTTTTCTCATTCTCAGTCCATTCACAGCTCATGCTTCATGTGAAAGCTCAGAACCTCCAGAAAGCTCAGAACCTTATAACTCTCTGAGCTGCAGGTGCTGGGCTTTAGGAAGTGAGGATTCAGATCAGAGAGAGTCCTTTTAGGTTGGCAATACAGCTACAAACTATAATTAGACAAGCTGACCTGCCCCTGTTGTATTCTCACATATCACCACTAGATGCTGCCTACATTACTGCTGTCTGTCTGATGGTGTACCAATTTAGTCTGACAGAAGAAGAGCAGAGAGCACAGGTGAGTCTGAACAATTCAGGTGAGGGGAGCAGGGACTGGTTTCACAGCTACTGGTAAAAAAAATAACAAACAAAAGCATATTGGAAGTACAACCCCCTATTCAGACATACTCCCAATCCAACAGACCCTCATCCTGACACTCCATCATTCCCACAACCCTCCATTCCTACATGCCTCCATTCCGACACATTTTATGTCGCCATCCTGACAACTACTCATAGTTTGGACCATCACCTTTTTTGCCTTGTATATGCCGCATGGGCCACGCCTCCTCCCGTACACCGCGTACTCGTGCCTCTAAACCAGAAGTAAAACCAGGACTAAACGCAGCTCTAAATCAGGTTTAAACCAGGACTAAACCATGTTATGACCCAGCTCGTTAGGGTCAAGGAAGTAACAAAAATAAACCAAGATGGAAAAATTGAATAAATGAAATAATGTTTAATTAACAGGAATAAAAAGGTAAATAAAAAAAAACAGGCTAAAATATACAGAAAATAAAATTAATTAAGAAACAGAACAACAGAACAACAGAATTAACAGACGAGTTTTGTGCCACAAAACGGGTCACGCAGGCTTACACAATAACGAGTGGTTAACTGAGGGACACACACACAAAACTAAACACAAGTTTAGATTAAACCACATAAGCCCACAAACAGAACTGAATGACCAAATTAAAAAAGGCACAAAACAGAACTAAAAAACACACGTGAACACAAACACAAAATGGCAGACTGCTGTACTTGGTGGCCAATCTCCTTAAATAGGGGGCAGTGGCTGCAGGTGAGGTGGGCGTAGACATGTCCCACCAATCACAGGCCAGGGCTCCCACAGCAGGAATCAGGAGAGCTCAGCAAAATAATTTAAATCACACAAAACAAATTATAACTGAAGGTCTGGGGCCTTAACAACCAGGACTAAAACCAGGTCTAAACCAGGTTTAAACCAGGACTAAAGTCAGGACTAAAACCAGGTCTAAACCAGGACTAAAACCAGGTCTAAACCCAGACTAAACCCAGACTAAACCATGCCACTTAAGCCACTTACGCCACCAGTCTATGAAAATATTGTCCCGAAAAAAGCGCCGCTGTAACAATAATGACCTTGTCTGTCGGAATGGCAGAATATAAAAAAAAAAAGGTGAAAGCGCTGCCAATCCGACCAAGGAAAAAAATGCTGGAATGTAGGGACGTTTATTAAAGAATGGAAATGCCGCCATTCCGACAGTTGGACTTCAGTGTCGGCGTGGCGGTATGTCGGAATGGCAGCATGTAACCAGCGTATTGATGTTAGCTTTCAACGTTTCTTTCTATCATTTATTTCATTGGTGGTATGTTTATATGTTTATTGTCCAAAATGTTCTTTATACACAAGTGAATCAATAATAGCACGATTATTATTATTATCACTACTACAAAAAAAGATGCCTCATATAATAATAAAACTTCACGTCCACATTATCTGATACGTCACCCATCTCATGTTTGGGAACCTCCACCGCCCGTGGCTCTGGGTGACCCTCCATATCGAGGTTGTGTATTTTTAGCTGGGGTAATGACCGCTAAAATGTACATTACAACTGACACAAAGACGCTAACGGCTAACAGCTTAGACCCAGCTGCCCTGCCTCCCCCGGGCGCCACAACACACCACAGCGCCGCATCCGCCCGCTCTTCCATTGTAGCTCCGTATTGAAACTGTTTCCTTTGCGAGTTGCCGGTTAATTGTTGGGAGATGAAGAAGTTGAGTGTCGCTCGGGGCAAACGTGCACGCTCCAGTTCACATCACGGTGGTGTTATGTAACTGTGTGTGCTTTTCTCTCAGCACACCGCCAGCTTATGTGGAGACAAGAGCGGTGCAGACAGAGTGAGCATGATCACGGTGGGTTTACGTTATATTTGGTTCTACAAACGGTAACGTAGCTTGCATTGAATTAGCCGGCATGATCTCATTAGTGCAATTTGCGTCTGTTTCGTGACATATGGTCTGTGTCACTAATCATGGATGCTGTTTTGCCCGTGTGCGTGAGCTGTGCAAACGGTTATGAAGTAGAGACTGTTCCAGCACGCTTGTTAAATGGCTATTTTAATGCACAAAATTTACATTAAATCAAATTAACATAATGCTTAAACAATGCATTTTAATTTGATCTTTGGTGTGTCTTATATAATGTTCATTTATCTATAGCTCTGGATCGCTCTGCCCCTCCACGTCCAAACAGAGTTTTAAGTCTCATTTTAAAACCCACTTTTACTCTCTGGCTTTTAACACCGCGTGAGTTGGGTGATTCTCTGTCTTTTATTTATTTTTAATGTGTTTTATTGGTTTTATTATTTTTTTCTCCAATATTTTTATTAATTTTCAGACAAAATGTTCACATGACCAACTGACCAACGTTCACATAGGTCAACATATAACCGAAAAAGAATAACATTCACACACTCCCACACACATACACTAAACAATACAATTTATCAGTCGCAGGTAAGTCAAAGATCCATATTCAGTGACCATATGAATGGGTAGAGAAAAATAAATAAATAAATACAAAAATAAAGTAAAATAGTTAAATAAAAATTATTATTATTATTATTATTGTGAAAATAAATAAAAATTAAGTATTATTGTTATCATCACTACCACCAACATTGCCGAACGTTAACAATAACAACAAACAACAATACTGTTATACATACACATCATTTCTATTTTTTGGATATGATAATCATATAAGGTTCCCATAATTTCATAAAGTCTTTTCGTTTTCCCTTTGCAATAAATGTCAATCTTTGAAGGCCAATATATTGTTTTATTTATTTATTGCTATTCTATGGTTTTGCTCTTTTTTATGTGACTGGTTTTATTGTTTTAAGACTAGTATGATTCAATCTTTTATCATATTATTTATGTTGTTATTAGTATGTATTTGTGCAGCACTCTGGAAACGGTTTGTTTGGGAAATGTGCTTGTTACGATCCAGCTCTGCTAGGGACAGGGAAGTAACAAATCTAAAACCAAGATGTAAAACGGAATAAATTAAATAATGTTTAATTAACAGGAATGTAAAGGTAAATTAACAAAGCAGACTAAAATATATACAGAAAATAACCTAAACTAAGAAACAAAACCACAGACGAGTTTTGTGCCACAAAAAGAGTCACGCAGGCTTACACAAAACGAACGGTAAAACTAATGGACACACACGTACTAAAACACAAGTTCCCCAAATTAAACCACATAAGCCCACAAACACAACTGAGAGACCAAATTTTAAAAAGGTACAAAAACGAACACACACAAACGTACACACACAAACACAAACAGGCAGACAGGCCACTAAGGCTACGTTCAGACTGCAGGGCTTAACACTCAATCCCGATTTTTTTGTGAAATCCAATGTTTTTGCGAGGTCGTTCACATTTCCAATTAAATACGACTTGTATGTGATCCCCTGTGTGAACGTTAAACGGCCCGAAAGTGTCTCGCATGTGCAATGGAGACACGATGACGTCAACCGCAGTGAGCGTGCTCTGTGTTTACGGAAGTTGTCCAAACATGGACGCAGCATTGAGCACCTGGAGATTTTAAAGTTCCTCTCGTACCGGAGCCAGAACATGAACAACTTACTTGTTTTAAGGAGGAGATCGAGAAGGACGAGGTTTTTGGTCGTGGTGTTTTGTGGGACAGCGGCAGCGACGTCTGTTGAAAGGAACGTGTGGATGTGGAGACGGAGCCAAGAGTGGTGAGTGGTGATGTGCTTCACTTCAGTGACATGGAGTTCATTAACAATTTTCACCTACTTCAGCGCAGAATAGTGACGTTTGTGTCTTGTTGATAACGTGTAGGTGGATGAATGCGCTTTGGCCGTTCAGACTGAAGTCGCATGTCAAAAGATCAGATATGTATCGGTTTCAGGAGCACATATCCAAGTGTCCTGGGTCACATTTGAAAAAAACGGATCTGTGTCGTTCAGACTGTCATTAAAAGATCAGATACAGGAACATAGAGGCCAAAAAATTGGATTTGGGTCACTTCAGGCTGCAGTCTGAACGTAGCCTAAGACCAGCAGCCCTGAACAGGTGCTGATAATCTCCTTAAATAAGGGGCGGTGGCTGCAGGTGAGGTGGGCGTAGACATGTCCCACCAATCACGGGCCAGGGCTCCCACAGCAGGAATCAGGAGAGCTCAGCAACATCATTTAGAACACACAAAACAAATTAGAACAAAAGACCTGGGGCCGTAACAGTGCTTTAGAAATAAAGTGGACTGAATTGGATATGCATCATGAAAGTTGTACAGAAAATGTCGGCAATGCCTGCGTCTCTGTGATTTATTTATTTGTTTGTTTAAGAACATTCTCTGTCAGACCGTAGCCGTTATTACGCATTCACTCGCACAAATGCACACTCATTCACTGGAACACATGAAGACTTACGACGAGGTGGCTGAAGTGTCTTGCTCAAGGACACAACAGTAGAATACACTAGGGCTTACTGTTGCCCCACCACGGCTCCTTTCATTCTCAGTCTCAGTCTGATCTGGTCATTTCACCCTCATTGCCAAGCATGAAAGTGCTGTGTTGGTGGAACATATCGTATTCTTTGGACTATAAATCGCTCTTTTTTTTGTCATGTTTTGGGTGTTTCCTGCAACTTATACTCTGGTGCGACTTACATATTAAAATGTTCACACTGACAATAGAGGCTCTAGTCTTGTGTGTCAGTATCTGCTGCTCCTGTTTCTCTTGTATCACTGTCACTTCACTCTACTGAATGTCTCCTGCAGAAAGAGCCTCTGTCCTGCTGCAAGTACTGAAATATTCACCCGAAATCGAGCAGCAGAAAGAGTCTGGAGTGAGCAAGAAACTTGTGAGGGGATGGTGGAAAGCAGGGATGGAGAACACAACTTCAAAGTAACAGGAAGGGTGCACCATGCAACTTTTCTGGAAGTCACTGGATGGATGGATAAAGCCTGGACTTAAGTGACAACGAAACCATCCTGTCGTGATTCAGAAAGGCCGGAATAATTCTAACTGGAACTGATGCTGAGTCTGACGACAGCGACACAGAAGAGGAAGCGGCGCTCTGTTTACCTCCGGAGGTTGAGGCTGAGTTGCTCAGAAGTGACACCAAGGATGAAGAATTGAATGGATTTAGTGATTTGGAGTGAGATGGAGAGTTTGGTAAACTTGTTCTGTTGTTTATGTTATATTTATCTGAAGAACTGTTCATATGTGACGTTAACAGTCTGTTGTTCTCTGTTCTATTGTTATTACTAGAACTTGACTTTCAAGATGAAATGTCGGTTCCTGGTCTCTGATTTTATAAAATACATTTCCCCCAAAAAGTGCGACTTATATATGTTTTATCTTCTTCACTACACATTTTTTGGCTGGTGTGACTTATACTCCGAAGCAACTTATAGCCCGAAAAATATGGTATATATAAATGGACAGAGTTCCATAAGAAGTTCACATGCGGCTCTTCCGGCTCCTACTGCTGTCTTAAAATACACATATAAAACCGCTCTACATGATCCTTGTTTTTATTTCACTATTTTGTCCGATAAAAAAAAAAAAAATCCCATTCCTAATATGGACCTGGCTTTAGCTCCATTTGCCTGGAGCCCAACACTGTGGATGACGTCACACTCGCTTAGTCCGCTTCTTCATCTATGTGGACACAGGCTCCAGATTGGCCGCCGCTCTTCCATCAGTTTTACCAGCACCAGATGTGGATGAATGAATAATGATCTGCAAAGCTTTGGGTGTCATGAAAGGTGCTCTATAAATCCGATGCATTATTCAAGCGCTAACACGACCCAACCAGCGGAACTCCTCACATCACAGATAATAGTCAAGTTATGGCCACAGCAAGCTTCAAATAAATTGCACTGAAGTAGATAAACGAATCCATGAAATCAAACTGAGCGCTGTATTAATCTGACTTTAAAAACACAAAAGAGATTCATGGACCGAGTCATGATGTCAAAGGCAGTTACAGCGAGGTGTTTTGTAGTTCTGGAGAAATAAATTAAGTATTCAAGATCACGGATACATGCACAAATGAAATAAAAAAAGTTCCAGGTATGTTTTCGATGGTAATACATTTCAACAACTCGAAAAAACCACAAGTACACAGCTTTTACTTTTCACAATTTATTATAAAACGTTTTTCCACCAGTGCTTGTACAAATGTATACCAATAACATATGTATTTCTCATTTACATTGTTTCCTTTAAGGCATCGTGGCTGGTTCTGACATTTCACACACTGTATAAAACAAACTACTCTAATAACACTCGATAATTACAATAATTAGCACAGAAATGACACGAATGATTAAAAAGTAAATTTGAATTATCCTTTTTGTCTTTGGTGATCCTTATTTCTGTTTCACACCTTATAAAATATTATCTATAAATTGAATATTGTGTGAAGAGCAGATTCAGTAACGATATCTTATCTTAAAACAGGTAATTTCTGTGTGTGCATTAAAGTGCGTATGACAGATTCAACAATGCTTTTCACCACCACCTTTACACAGTTACACTTAAAGGGACAGTTCAGAATTTTGGACATAGGGCCTCATTTCCTAGTGAGTCAGAGTGTTGGAGACGTGTGGAGACACTTTTTAAAATATTCCATCCAGTCCTTGTATTTGCAGAGGTCGCTGGTGCTAGGCTAGTGCATGTCAATGGCCATAGTTATCTTACCTCCACAAAACACCCGAAGCAAATCTGTTATTACAACAGACAGTCCATGTAAATGTCTGCCTTGATAGAATAATTTTAGAACCAAAACCAACCTTGCATTTGAAGGATTTCAGTCTGAGCAGCAGCAGCGAGTTGTATTTTCTGATAGAAAGCTTGGCAGCGGCGGACTGATATATGAGAAAATAGTCCCTCAGCATGCGACAATTCATGCGACGCAAGGTTAGTTTTATTTCAAACATTATTCTATCAACACAGACATTCACATGGACAGTCTAGTGTAATAATAGTTTTGTGTCGGGTGTTTTGTGGAGTGGGTAAGACTGTTTTTAGTGGCAGGATAACTATGGCCATTGACATGCACTAGCCTAGCACCAGTGACCTCTGCAAATACAAGGACTGGAGGGAATATTTCAAAAAGTGTCTCCACACGTCTCCAACACTCTGGCTCACAAGGAAATGAGGTCCTATGTCCAAAATTCTGGACTGTCCCTTTAAAGGTCCTATATGACAAAAAATTGAGTCTTGTGAGCGTTTTGTCAAAACCAAAACAAAACATACCTACAGTTGTGTTCCATGTACATCTCTAAAGCTCAAAATACTCTTTTCCACCTTGTGATGTCATGAAGGTGTGGTTTTTGTGATAACATCTACCTTTTACCTTTTATTCAGTAGGGACTGGCATTTCCAGGGCTGAAATCATCCAAATGATTCTAGCGAAGGTGTGTGGAGTTTAAAAACACAGTGGAGCACTTCCTGTATTACCACATGACATCACAAAGTGGAGTGTTTTCCATTTGGAGAAGAACTCAGCTGAAATATGCAGGGTTTGTGTGTTAAATGAGTGTGAATGAAACAAAACACAACTCCAGGTCTGTTTGTGATGAGGAAACAACATTAGAACACAGATCAGAAAATCGTGTCATATGGGCGCTTTAAGATTTGACCTAGATTTCTCAAACTTTTAGCGTTTTAGTGAAGTTTCTTCCTGGTTGGACACTGGCAGCAGATTAAACTCCATGACTGTTACCTAGCAACTATAATGTTAACAAGGATTAACACTGTTCTGGGAAATTCTGATCCCCTGATCCCCTTCTATTGTATCACTACAAAAGGATGGAAGAAAGAGCAAAAGGTTTCAGATTGTATTTTCTTGTCATATAATGCATTTACCTGGAGAGAAAAAATCTTCTGATTTTCTGATCTATGTTCTAATGTTGTTTCCTCATCACAAACAGACCTGGAGTTGTGTTTTGTTACATTCACACATTTTACACACAAACCCTGCACATTTAGGTTGAGTTCTCTCATCTTCCACCTTGTGATGTCATGTGGTAATACTGTGGTTTTAAACTCCATGCGTCTTCACTACAATCATTTAGATCATTTCAGCCCTGGAATTGCCAACATCTACTGAACTAATAAAATGTAGCTGTTAACCTGAAAACTCCCACTACCACAGAGCCTTTTGAGCTTTGGAGCTGTAGACAAACTAAGGCCCCATCCACACTAGTATGTATTCGAGTCATTTTCGTTGTGGATGCAGTGTTCATTCACACTAATCCGATGGAAAGCATCTCCAAAGATGGAACCATCTGTTGCCTCCAGCTCCCACAAATTCATCTGAGTACAGATCTGATTTGACACTGTGTGGACGCCTGAAAACGTTGATATGCTGATGTAGGAGCTCTAGTGGCGTCCTTATTGGACCACGTCACTGTGACTTGCACCTTCCTGATTGGCTGGGTTCGTGTCTTCGGTGATGTGACGCTATTGCGGAAAATGGTTAAAACAAACCAGAGACAAACGGGAAACAGTGGAGCTAGAACTATTTGCTAGTACACGGTCCACGAAAAAACTGTGGCTCGAAATCAGCTGCTGTAACTTCAGACACGGTTAACAGAACACCCCTCTGTCACAGAAAGAACACATGTATTCAACTGAGTCGTGTCCTTTAATCTGACAGCTGAACCGCATCAGGGCACAAGCAGCGAGAATGTGGTTTTAAGTTTTGTTTCTGTAAAACATAAACAAATATGCGTAAAGCTGTGTGGACAGGTATGGCTTGCGGACACACAAAAGACGTGTCTGGATGTAGATCTGATACGGTGATTTCTTTCAGTGTAAACGTGACCTAAATGTGGAAGATTACTCAAACACGTGGGAATGAAACAAAACACAACTCCAGGTCTGTTTGTGATGAGGAAACAACACTATAACATGGCTTGAATCTCACAAGAGTCCATTTTTGCCTAATCTAGGATCTTAAATCACATATTCTGTGCTATCACTAGTAAACAGCATTATTTTCATGGCACTCCACATGCAGTAAACACAGTCCCTTCCTCTTCTAATTGAATTGAAGGGGGATCAGAATTTCCCAGAACAGAGATAATCCCATAACGGTTACCTATAGCGACCATATTGTCAGCAAGAGTTAATGTTACAGGACCAGCACTTGTCCAAATAGCACAATAGTTATTAGACTAATAAAATACATGACAACACACTGTCCTGTACTTTTAACTTTTTTTTTTCACAAGCTGACACTGACAACTGTGATAAATATTTACTTTACTTAAGTACAATCCCACCAAACTAAGTCATAACTAAAAAAACATGAAAACAATATGTCATATGCACTTTAAAGCTGCATTGTGTACATTTTCTGGTGGAGGGTCCCTCAAACGCTTTTCACAATGGAGTAATGGATGATTTCTTTTTCTGGAATGTTCCACAGTATGGCATTAAAGCTTTCTATCTTCACAAAGACCAAACCAGATGAAGTTCGAGGTCAGATCTGTGGAGAGGCGACACCGTTCACAGTCAGAATGTTGGTTTTCTAGGTATTTTGGAGCTATAAAACCACCTGTAATTGAATAAATGTAAAGTAGAGCTGTTTAATGTCACACTGTGGAACATTCCAGGCACTGTGACGGACCTCCAACCAAAACGTTACATTGCACACCTTTAATTTAAAAAAAAGGGGGGTGAATACTACATAAATACAACTGATCTTCCAACACTGAAGATTTGGAAAACAACTAATGTCATGTGGTATTTCTTGGCATCAACTGAGCAGTATTATCAAAGTATCATTTTCACTTCTCATTATCCAAATGACTGTACGAAAGTAAACATTGATATATACGTTTAATAAATAACAATGAATCATAAATAAAACATAAGAAGTGCACATAACATTTACTTTACTCCTCTCAAATGTATAAGCTGCCTCAGAATAATGCACGACAGAGCTGGGCCATGTCATGGACTAAAGAAGTTACAATGAAATAATATTAAATACTCAAGTAAAATTCTAAAAGTAAAAAAATATTTGATAAACGTTTTAGGATTTTTTTGTTTGTTTTGTTTTTGTCAGCATTTAGTCAAATAATCGTTTTTGGTTTTATCTGGTTTTCGTCGACAAAAATAATATTTGTATGTTCATTTATGTAGTTTTATTATATGTAATTTCTCTATTGAGTTATCCACCAGTTGTTTGTCTCCATGGAGATTTTATTGCTTTGCTTGGCATATTCCACGCTATGGCATTAAACTTATTCATTTTTGCATTTGTTTAGTTACTCAAAAAGTACCTCCACAGATCTGACCTGTAACCTGTAAGTTTAATGCCATACTATGCAACATTCCTGGTAAAGCAATAACATCTCCACAGAGTAAACAGGTGGCATATACTGCATCAGAAAAGTTCCATAGTGCACCTTTAACGGGACCGTGACACATCACATTTAAATGGTACTGAGTCTTCTTCTGGTACTCTTTTTTTTTTTTTTGTATCACCACTTAAAAAAACAACAACAACAACAACAAAACAAACAAACAAAACAAGATACTCCGCCCAAAATATAGATGTTAACAAGCAAATAAGTAAATTGAAATAAAACAATAATAAATCTAAATTCTGTTCTCATGTAATTTCTTGACTATTTCAGCAGTTCTGTTTCTCTGTGTCTATATTTTCTTCACATTTTCCAGTACTAAATGCGAAGCTTTGATCGGATTACATCTTATTACATCTCTGATTTGCATTTGGTGATGTCACTGGCACACCGGTATCTGAAATCTCCTAAGATCCAAACAAGCTCTGCGGCAGATGCAGAAGATGACTGGATGAGAGTTCTGTTGTGATTAGAAACATGATTGGCTCCTCCAAACTCCTCAAAGCAGAAACCTTCTTTTATTTGGTTTAAAGCCTTAGTTGCCACATTTACATGACAGCTTTAATTACAAATAAAAATAATTGAATTCTGAATAAAAATTATTTCCGCTTTAAAAAGACCATGTAAACACTTAATTCCTAATGAAAATGATTATTTGAAATAAAACTTAATTCCGAAGTAAGTGGCTGGTTTATTCTCATTTTAAAACTGAATACATTTAGTCCTGGATCATTTAAACTTTTATTCTTCTGAAAAATAATCCCGGTCGTTCAGTGCATGCTCGTTGGGTCGTTCTTCTGACGCGATCCAGATGATCCGGCTCCACCAGTCCTGGCTTTGGACTTTCATCCACGTCTCTTTGGATTTGTGAGCGGGATGTGGGAGTGGGCTGAGGTGGAGCAGCCTCACACTCACTTTGTCTTCTTCCTCCTTCTCCGACACTCTTCCCTTCTCCTCCTCAGCTGACAGACGTAAAGCGTGATGACAGAATTCTCCAGCTGCTGCACAGTTATCATTGGAACGACTGTGAAAAAAGTTTGGATCATGTTTGTGTTCGTGGCGTAACGACAAACCGGGATGACAGAAAAGTCATAGCAGCTGAAGTGTGTGTTTTCTTCCGATCGACGTAAATATGTTGGTGTCTGCAAACAACCACAGTTATTTCCTGGGATTTCCTGGGAAATGAGTCAACTTGTCAAATATTAAACACTAATCAGAACCCTTTCCCACCTCCAGACGCTGAGCCGAATTAAATAAAGATGATTTATAACGTGTTTTCCATGTAAATTTCAATTTGGAGTTGTTATTTCCATGTAAACTCAAAGGAGAATATTTGAATTTCAGTTCAATTCAGAACAGTTAATTTGGAATTAAAAAAAACAACAACATGTAAACGTGGCAGTTGTGACCAAAATGGCCGAGCATGTTTTCCACTTATGTCCATTGAATATATCAGTAGTTATAGGCCTACACCTTTTACACGTGTGAGAATTAAATGGGGATTTCAGATTAATTTTATTTCGCAATTCTAAACGAACACGAGAACTACTCCACCGACATGAGGCGTGACTTGTGAAGTGTCCGGCTTGGCTTCAGAGGTTTTTGCACTATAATGTTCTCACGATACTAACATAATAAATGTTCATTTCTGTCCTGTGAATATGACTTTTTTTGATTATCGATCCCTGCTCAAATGAGGATCTAGTTTTAATACTAGTTTTAGCTTTTCTGATCAAACAAGCCTAATGACAACTGACAAGCTCAACATATAGAAAAGTCAACAGGAAAAAAAAAATCTAAAGATCTATAACACTAATGCAGATGGAGTTGGAAATCTTGGATAGAAAATGAACTGTCAGAAATAATCAAAGTAAACATAAGTCGCCAGCATGTCTCTGGACCTCAGATGCATTTGCCGTGCCCTCCCCTCTCTCATGTTCTTGTGTAACGCGACCTCAGCGCAGACAGACTATACATCAGATTTAATACAACTATGTGGGTTGCCTCCATTTGCAAAACAGGCTCTGATTTCTCCTCAAGGTCCAGGACTTCTGCATCATCTTCACAGTGAAAGTCGTGAACACTGCAAAAAAGGTGAGTGACGTGAGTTAAAATGAATTGAATTAGAATCTTAATCAAAGTCGTTTTTACTCATTATGTTCGGCTAATTTGACTTTTTTGAGATAAAGGTGCAGTTAGTAGCTTTTCTGTTGGATCATCTGCCACCAACTCAATGCTTTGCCAAGAATATTCCACAGTATGACTTAAAATGTATCTGTCTCCATGGAGAAAAGAGTTAGAGGTCAGATCTTTCACAGTAAAAATTAAAGTTTAAATGTTTTTTAGCAATAGTATAAATAAAAGATAAAAGTTAAATGCAATCGTGTGGAACGTCGAGCAAAGTAAAAGCATCTCCATAGAGACAAGACGATGGCAGTCCTCCCCCGCTGAAGTTACACAGTGCACCTTTAGATAATAAATCACGTTTTACTTTGTATTACTTTCAAAAGATTTTCAAAGAACACTTCACTTCTATGGCCACAGCTGCTATTCCAGCCAACTCCCTCCGAGCCCTCCTGATCACTCACGCCACATTCACAGAGGCAAGGGGACTGAAGACTACGGCGCATCATTTGCCCCAATGTCAGAAATTCACCAATTTTGAAATGTGACAATACAAATTAAAAGAAAATCTGTGAAATATTATCTCAAACGAAATAACATCTACTGGGTCCACCAAGCCTCTTAAAGGGATAGTTCGGATTTTTTGACATAAATCTGTATGACATCCTCGTGAGCAGTGTCGTGCATCCACACTGACTTATCACCGACAGCGTCCGGTGAGCCGAGATACTGGCCGTTTTCTGTGCTGAGGAAAGTAGTCCTGCAAGTTGACTGGGGACATGCTGCGTTTTTCTTCTAAAAACAATCTGTGTTCAAAAGAATGATACATTTGCATCACAAAACCATCGTCCTCAAAAAAGTCAGATATCATAATCTCCTGGCACTATTTTCTCTCCGTTCGTATCACTGCGCGCTGCCGCCAGGTGACAGCCGCGCCTGGTTCACTTTGTTTACTGCTCGGAATGTTAGCGACAACATGTCTGATTACGACACCGACAATAAACACATTGCCTTTACCACAAAGCCAAGGGGAGATCTTTATGAACCCGAATATACTGATGTCAAAATTCGTCAGATGGAGTTAGAACGAGCAGAGAGAGAAGAGAGACAGAGAAGTGGTACAAGTTGAAGCTGGAGCCGTGAGAGACCGAGTGAGCGACAATCACCATCACGTCATTTAGAAACTACATATATATATATATACAGCGAACATAGAGCCTCCACTGTGACTGAAGCATGGACGACTAATAGAAACATGGAATCATCCACACGTCCACGTAGCTGCTGCCAATAGTGTACGTGACATTTACAACAGTAATAACAGTCGACTTATAAGTTACGTTTTGTAGAAGCTTCACTGGTGATATGACACTGAGTGATTTACTGCACACAGAGTTACAGCTGATTCTTGAACCTGTTCTCTTGTAAACATAGCGGCAACTCTTTGTTTTTACCTGGTTTGGTTTCCACATTGAAGCCAAAGGCAAGAAGCCAAAGTTTCCTCAGCACAATGTCCGTGACAGGAAAACGGTGACATGTGTGCAGAGATTCAGCCAGATTTTCATTGTTACAGCCTGGATAATCAAGAGTCTGCACCATTTTTTAGATATATTCTTATATATCTTATACAAGCTTATATACTTATGGCTCTAGCTCTCACGTTAGCTCTCTCACGTCACGGCGGTCTGCGAATGTAAACACTGCCGAACAACTGAAGAAAGTGATGGATTCGTGCGCGGCTGTCACCTGGTGGCAGCGCGCAGTGATACGAACGGAGAGAAAATAGTGCCAAGTGATAATGAGGTCTGACTTTTTAGGTGACGATGGTTTCGTCATGCAAACATATCACTCTTTTGAACATAGATTGTTTTGAGAAGAAAAACGCTTTGTTTTACTGTCCCCAGCCAACTTGCCGGACTACTTTCATCAGCACCGAAAACGGCCAGTATCTCGGTTCACCAGACGCTGTCGGGAGTAAGTCAGTGTGGATGCACGACACTGCTCAAGGGAATGCCATACAGATTCAAAAAATCCAAACTATCCCTGTAAATTCCATCCCGTCCATAAGGCTTTACTTTAAAAATAATCCATTTAGGGCCGTGGTGTCAATGAAAGTTGAATGTAAATGTTGCTGTTCCGCATATCTTTATCTTCATAATGTTCTAAGATATGATCATTTTGTCAAGCTACTCAGTGTTTTTTCATAATTATCCAATAGCCAAAGCTGAAATTATCACAGAATTATCACAAAGGCCAAAGATGAAATGAGAGATATAAAGTTTGTTCTTTCTGTAGTGATCACAGACAGTGTAAAAAAAGTGGAGTAAGTGAGTGTGACGTCACCAGAGCGTCCCAATGACAGGTACGGCTCAGGGTCTGGTAAACCCAAGTTTCCAGAAAGGATAAGGATGTTATTAAAGAAAAACAGATTTTTCAGCTCAGATTTAAGGCTTCTGCAGGCGCTACACTTCAGAGGCTTAGTGGACCCAGTAAAAATCAATAGAATTTCATGAAATTTCTCACAGAAGTTTACTTTCGCAAATGTAAAAAACTGATACAGATTTTCAAAAATTCTTCAAAAAGTTGGACAAATGATGCAGCCTACTAAACAGTCTTGCCAAAGGACACAACAACACTATCAAGTAGTAGAAGTTGGAGCAAAAATGAAACCACCAAACTGTATTCTGTTTAACATGAAATTTTCTTCAACCATCAGATATCGTAAAAAAAAGCTAAAAAGTCAAATAATCCATCATATTTGAATAAGTAGGTCAAAATATCAAGTCATTTTAAGTCATGTCGTCTGGTAGAAGCCACAGGTCGTTGACGAATGGTGCAAGGTTCCATGATGAGCTTTTTAATACTGATATCAAGTTCCAGTAAAAAAAAAATCCATGTTTTTTTGTTTGTTTGTTTTTTCATTAGTCTTGGACAGACTGCGCTCTGGTAACATGTTGCCACATTTTTTTTAAATTAATTCATTTTTTTTATAAAAGTCACAGACACACTGCGTTCTGGTTGCAGTAGTCTTTAAAAAACACCACGTTGGACAGTTAGCTAGTTACATTTTTCTCTAAAGTGTGTTCTGGTTCTTGTAGTCTTTAGAAACTAGCATGTCCAACAGTTTTATGGCTGCTCGCCGTAGTTACCATCTTGACACGCTTTTTTCTTCAAAGTTTAAAAAACACGGACATACAGCACTCTGTTTTTTGTAGTCTTTCCAAAACACCACATCCGACAGTTAGCTTGTCACATTTTTCTCTTCTCTGCGTTCTGGTACTTGTAGTCTTTAGACACGAGCACGTCTGACACTTCGCTCATTTGGGTGCTGCCAACTTGTCACGTTCTTTCTCCAAAGTTTCAAAATCACGGACATACAGCATTGTGTTTTTTGTAGTTTTGCTGGAGCAGTCACACGGCTGTGGTCTGCTTGATGCTGTGGAAGCTGATCCTGGTGGGGGAGGTGGGGATGGACATGGCCCGGGCCACTCGCACTCGGAGCGCGTGGTTGTCTTGCCAACGGTGCCACCTTTTCCTGACCGCAGAGCGCACCTGGACACAGAGACAGTGTTAGAATGAGGACAGAACAAGTTTGGACACTGTCAAATATAAATGTTCAAGAATATAAACCCTTCAATAACATTTGGTATCAGTTCAGTAGCTACAGTTTGTGTGAAAAAATGTTGAGAAGAAAAGTACGAAAATACAGGAAGTAGCGCTAAGTTCGAAAATTACATCCAAAATGCAGCAGGGACAATACAAGCAAGGGACATGTTTTTGGCAGTTTCAACTTTAATTTGACAAAGACGTTCCTTCATGTTTATTACACTGCAATCCCAAACGTTCAAAGTAATTAAATACATTAAGTTGTACATACTCAGAGTTTTAGAAATTATGTCAAGTTGCTGTAACATGTTTGTCTTTTTGAGTGATTTTAACTTTTTTTTTTTTTTTTATTGAAGGGAACTATTGTAGGTATAAGTGAGCATAACTTAAAAACATAGATGAGATACACCTTAGTAGAATTAAGTAATAATAAAAAAAAAAGTATAACATGTATAATGTACTGTGTGTGTACTATAATGTGTAATGTATGTAAGTATGTATTATTAAACTATATAAATATTATATAATATTGATTAGACAAGTAAATCCCCTGATTTTTACGTGGGGAACCTGGGTTTAAATCCCCTTCCTAGTTAAATCACAATGTTTCTGCAGTTTATATCATTTTAACCCTTTTTTTTATTTTTATTTTTTTAATATCTGAGTTAGTCTGAGCAGTAGCTCAGGGCGGCAGTAGCTCAGTTGATAGCACGTTCGTTCACTGATGTGGAGGTTGGCGGTCTGGATCCCAGTCTCGACATAAACACGGGTTGAGTGGTCAGATCCACTGACCCACAGGTTGGCTGGTGTGAATCCAGCACTCACAGATGAATGCTGTCGTTGTGTCCTTGGACAAGACACTTATGAGTGTGGGTGGGTGAGTGGTTCCTTGTAAAGTCTGAGTGCCTTGAAGGTGGAAAAGCGTTACAGAAAAATGTGACCATTTACAGTAGTCTGAGTAATCATGCACTAATCCCCCACTAACGTCAGCTCTGTTTGAATTTTATGACTTTTGTGTGATATAACAGTTGACATTTTAAAATGCAACAGGATCTATCCAGATGATATAACGCAATAATTTAAGTTGTACTATGTAACTTTTCTGCCTAGAAAGGTATAACATATGATGCTTTTATCTTATTATAGTTGTTGGAACATTCCAGGCAATGAAATAACAAGCAGGACCCTCCACCAGAAAAGTTACACAGAGCACCTTTAATGTGTAAGTACAGACAAACGTGTGGCACTGGGACTGAATGACAGTGAAAAGAGTGAGAGATAACAGCAACGTCTGACCCATCACTTGTGCGCTGAATAAGAAGTTTGATATTTAGACTATAATCCCTGAATACATTCATTAAATTCTCTGTGCCAGTGTTTGGCGGACCAAGATTATTTTTAACACCAAGTAAACAACAAAAATACATTTTCATTTATTCCGACTCGTGGGATTTCAGCACTGTGTAGCCTTTAGCTTAAAGGTTATATGCTAATTTCCGACACAAATTGTAACATCAAATGAAACAGCCTCTTTCTGTGTTTTTACACCGGGCCAGTCACCAAAATGATCTTGATTCTTCATTGTACAGCTAACAATCACATGCCTGCTTTATCTGGGTAAAAGAGTCTAATCCCTCACAGATTCAGACACTGAATATGTTTCACCAAGAAGCTTCTTCAGTTGTGACAGGATTCTACTTTTTGCTCGTCTTATATCTGATTGACAGGAGGAGCTCACTACACCAAACAGATACACAGTCAAAAGTCTCTGTTATTAGTTAAACATCACATATTGTGCTTGAGCCTGCTTTAAAGTTCAACTGTACAACACCTGTGGATCATTGTATTTTGATTTACACATTTTAAATTGCAATGGTTATCTAAAACTATTTAATTAAAGAAATAATTCGCAGACTACCACTTTAGAAAGATGCTGTACCAGTGGGAGCTGACGTCACCGTAATCATCATCATGAACAGAGTCGGTGTTACTGATTTGTTGGGGCCAGTGTGTACATGGCTCATATCGCACACGCCACAGAACAGCGCCCTCTGCAGGCACTTGTCTGCACTAAAGGAAAGCAGTGAGATGTTTATCTGTGACACATTGCGAGTATTTCGTGTCTCCACTAAAGTCAAGGCAAACAGGAGTAGCATGCATATATAATGAAGCAAAATGCACTCAAAAGAGACATGGACATGGATGGATTTAAAACAAAATATTAGGTTTATTAAAGATGAATCCTTTCAAGGCCACGCCCACATCGCTCCATGCATCACCACCAACAGACCCGTAACACGACAACTCAATGGATATTTGTACACACTAGCGAGCAGAAGATTAAAAAAAAATGTATTCGTACCAAAATTACTACACCACGTCCACTACACTTAGCACTGATAGAGAAAATAAAATTGTAGAACAAGTTCGTACGTCATAGTGGGCGTGTACTGGTGACGGTGAACACGGGGATTGATTGGCAATATGGCGTCTTGAAAATAAGTGATTAAAGATGATTCAAACATGCACAAATCACTTCAAATACAACTTCCAACAGGTAAATGAGGGAACAGAGGGAACAGCTATAACACGATTAAAGCTCCGAAAAGTCCATTTTGCAGAATAGGTGTCCTTTCAGTCCAATCAGTTACTCTAGGGTGTGAACTGTCACCTGAGTCATACACATCAAAACATGCTTTCCTGAGCCGCCGCCGTCCTGTTTATCTGAAGATTGTACAGGGCCCCCACTACTAATAATGCAAACTCACTTCAAAACAATATGTGACCGGGACTGAGACTAGGACTGAGACCGGTTTAGACCTGGTTTAGACCTGGTTTAGGCCTGGTTCAGTCCTGGTTCAGTCCGGCATCGCAGTTTAAGTCACAAAAACGGGAAACAGCTGTTATCCCTTTTTTCCAGTATTCATTTAAACACAAAATTGAAAAATGAAAAAAATGAATCTTTATCCGTTTTTTCATTTTGGTTTTGGAGACAAATAATGAAGAAAATAGTTGTTTTTTTCGTTTTCTTATTTTTGGTTTTATATTGAAAAACGAATGAACGAGTGATACATGGATTCATAATGCCCATGTGCTTAATTCAGTTTTCCTTTATGCTTGTTGTGTGGACAACATTGGAGGCCCCTCTGCAGTGCCTCAGAAGCCGCCCAGGGGATCCCACTTCAGGACTTACTGGTTTACACTGCTTTCATATGAAAACCTCATTAATTTGTTGACACCCAGGAAAACTCCCACCCTACAAATCTCCTATAAGCTATTAAGATACAAGAGCTGCCCAAAGCCTTATTAGCTACAAGCAAAAGGCCAAGTTCCATGATTCACACTGGAGTAATCCCTCTTAAACCATGTGTCCTCTCAGCTTCAATTACCCACCTCTCCAGCCCGCTTTCACATTATTCACACTGTCAGAGTCCACAAAAGTGCCCTTGACTCTCCTCAATTCCATGTAATTCTGCTAATAATCGTAATTACTTTGAAACTACTGGGCTTTTCTAATCTACTGGAAAAAGGGGCATGTGCAATTTACGTCCAATTAGCACTTACAGTGAGAGAACAGCTGGTTTGGAGAGTTCTTCAAAACTCACCATGGATTATGTTCTTGATATTGTTGCCCTGCAAGGGAATGTTCCACAGTGTGGGATTCAAGTGACATCTTGTATTCAGTATATATTCAGTGTATTCTTACTGAATGTGTCACCTATTCACAGATCTGACCTGTGACTAGTCTCCATACCATATTGTGAAAAACATTTTCTTGACCAATTATCAGGAAGGGAGCATCAGCATGCTAGTTTGCCATAGCAACAGAGTGGTTGGCTTCTCAAGTGGCTTTTACCCAACTATGAAGTGCAGCCTGTCTGACAAGTAAGAGGCTTTTGGATAGTCTGAGATGAGCTGTCTGTTTTTCCTGTATCCATGGAGACCGTTGTTGTGGGAAAAATTAGAGAGATCTTGAAGAAAAAAAAAAAAATCCATTTGCAAAGCCTGATGAGTTTTTGGAATACAGACCAAGGTTTATTCTTGTTACAGCAGATATGGAGAGGGCGTAGGCCACAGCCCAACCTCTCCTCACCAGCAGTATGTCCCGACTCCATTTGACCCGGAGTCTCACTCCAGAGCATTTGAGCTCTGAGTATTTATACAGAAATACAAGGTACATACATATCAAATCAGAGTGACACGTGTCTCACAGGCTGGTGATAAATTAACTTAACGTACATTTGAGGACAGATAAGACAACAAAAGGCTTCCTGAGTGACGACAGTTGTGTCTGCTGAACCTTTACACATGTTAATGACTGTTCTGGGTCTCAGAAATCACATTCATTTACACAAAGGCAGACTGAGAGAAATCTTTCCACAATATACATTTCCATCACACCGTGCTAGCTAAGGAGCTCGCTATGGACCTCTGAGATGCTACAACTTTTTACACCATATGTAGCAGCAAATGTGGCAGAACACTTTCTAGAGGAAATACTGTCAGATCATCCAGAGGAAATATTTAGAGGGAATGGCCCATGACTGAAACTACTGAGCGGGGGAAGAGTGAGGCTTTCACGTTGTGTTTACCTGGGGAGGGACACTTTTGTCCTGAGGGCTGCTTCTCCCCTCTCTCTCACTCTGCCCTGACACAGACCTGCTGACCCCACCTGCCCAGTCCTCCTGTTAATCCACACTGAGACCTTTGACTGAGACACAAAGGCCACTGAGACGCACACGTGTTTCTGCAGCTACACTTAAATTTCTCTCATGATCAATACACTGTTTCTCTCTCTAGTTGATAGTAGCTTTACTATGACCTCTGAAAGTTTTGAAAAACGCTTATAAACTCATTGCCGTGAATAATTAGGATGCACAAAAGGTAAGTGAGCAATAACTTTGGACCACTGCAAAAATTTGTCCTATTTTTAATGTTTTTATGGCACTAAAAATCAGGTACTGCATCTTTCTTGTGTGTATAATGGGTAGAGTTGCCAAATATCCAATTCAAGTAAGAGCAGTGATACTTTAGAATAATATCACCTCAGTAGAAGTCGATTTTTTAAATGCGCTATAAAAAACAAACACTAATGAAAGTCCAGAGCATTTCAGTGCCCCCTGCTGTCCTTGTACCCCGGTTAGAGAAACACTGATGCTCCGGGTCAGGACGGCTCCACTCCAGCTTCACAGAACACTGGACATAACACTCCACAGCTGCACTTTGTTTTGGCTCAGATTAAATTAAACTATTGCGGTGACATCATTTGACCTTTGAGTTTGAGAACGCTCATGGCCAAGATTAACATACTAATAACTTCTCTTTGGAAATTCAATGTTTGTAGTTCGGGGACGCAAACTCTGCAATTGGTTCATCAACTTTTGCACTGTGTACTTACTGCAAAACTAATTCTATATTACACAAAATTGACTCTTGTGAGCTTTAAACCATGTTAGAACTTTCTTACCAAATCAGAAACATACACTGAGTTGTGTTTTGTTTCAGTCACACATGTTTGAGTAACTCTTTATTATTAGTCTGTCTACATCTCCAAAGTGATCAGCTCCTTTTACCTTTTTCAGAAGAGATTGGCAAAACCAGGGCTGAAATTAAATGATTCTAGTGAAGGTGTATGGATTTAAAAAACACGGCGGAGGACATCTTGTACCACATGACAACACGGAACAGAGTGTTTTCTGTTTGAGAGAAGAACTCAGCCTAAATGTGCAGGGTTTGTGTGTTAAACCTGTGCGAATGAAACAAAACCCAACTCCAGGTCTGTTTGTGACGAGGAAACTACATTATACGAGCCTTTTAAGGAAGTCTAAAAAACACTATGGAAGTTGTAATGGGAAAATACCATTATAGCTTCTACGTGCAGTTATTCAGTTTTCATTGTGTCATTGTTTTTAGGGAGTAACCGCCCTTGTATAAGTTCTGGGGCATCACGACCCAGCACAAATTCAGATGTTTCCTTTCTTTGGTAATACTTGTTCAGACACTCTTGTATATGTTTTGTGAGTTGTTGATGCTGGTTCAGAAAGAGTTACAACCCTGTATTGAACAGACTTGTCCTCTGTCCTCTCTTTGCAAAGATTTTAAATAAACTTTTACTTTGTTGCTTAAAATGTTTACTATCTAAAAAAGATAATTTTCCATGACAAAGTACCGTAAATTCCGGACTATAAGCCGCTACTTTTTTCTCACACTTTGAACCCTGCAGCTTATAAAATGATGCAGGTAATATATGGATGGATTCTTTGTTTGGCACATTGTCCATTCATATATATGGTCTATGGTTTGGCAACACCGTGGATACGCGCGTGATACGAGTGCAGAAAACAGTCTGTGCGGTGACACATGGATCTAGGGTTCACATGAAGTTGCTGCACTTGCTCATGATATTGTTAGCTCACTCAAATAGTTTATCGCCGTGTGGTAAAATAAGTTATGATGCTAAATGTACATTAGTGAGGGGGATAGATCTTACTCGTATGTGGAAATGACGAGAAGAAACGTCTCAAACTTCAGTAGCCGGACATTCACTCATATCTGATTGATAGAACTAATCCCACCCCCGAGAGAGTCTGAAATCTGCTGAAATCCTCCAAGACACTGACATGATACAGACAGAACAGAGGCTCTTTCTGCAGGAGACATGAGCAGTAGAGCGCGGGGAGAGACGGGGGTGATATGCTGAGGAAGATACTCGTTTCATTGTGTTTTGAACAGTTATTTTGGGCTTCATACACACACCCTCCTCATGGAAAACACACGAACAAATACAGATGATGCAGCTTTTAAATTAACGGCGACTGATGTGACTGTGGAAGAAGAAAACAGAGCTGCTGCACGTGAACTCGTCATCAATGAACTGACTCAAAAAGATGACCAAAACTTTCAGAGGCAATAAAAGCAGACGACCCGAACTTGAAAACGTTCTTGAAGACGTGGACACCTGCGTCTTATATTCAGGTGCGGAGTACATATGCACAATTTTTAAAATTTTGTTAAAATTTAGTTCATGCAGCTTATATTCAGGTGCGCTCAACAGTCTGGAAAATATGGTATGTGGCGGCCTTTAATAATACAGTTTGATGTGATTCACTATGATTTTATGTATCTGTTCTGATCTAATTGGATGTTTCAGGCTGATCTTGCGGTAATTTTCGCGAATTTGCATGAAAGAAAAACAAAAATCCCACCATTTTAATCCAGGTTAAAAATGCACTGTAACATGTGTCACTGACATTTGTACTGAGTAAAATATATAGATTTTTTCTGTAATGCCTTACATTACTGTGTTACAAGCAAAAAGCAACGCATTACAGTAATTTCTTACTTTTGTTATGCGTTACTCCCAACACTTTGCATTACTATCTTGTATTATATTTAGTAATAATAATGCATTCATCTTATTACGCTTTCTCTTTCTTATTTTTTGTGCAAAACTCATAAATAACAAAACAAAACAAAAAAAAACTAATGTAAATTCCTTGCTTCTCCATTACCAATATCTCAATTCTTATAACTGGGACTTTTGTTCAGTTTGTCTGAGAATTAACACTCAGGCCAGATAAAACAGGTTTCTGGAAACTAATTTGAAAAGATGTTATGAAAAAATTCCAGTGACTCACCTCTCCATTGAGAAAGCAGTAAAAGACGGAGACAAAGAAGCCCTGTGGAGAGAGCCACATTTGGATTAGTCTAAGAGCTGATATTGTTACACCTACTTACAGCATGAGGCGTTAAGGTGTCTCGGAGCAGGTACGAGATATGAGTTGTTTTTGTTTTTCCTTACAGTTTTGGTGGTGGTTGTAATAGAGATGTGATCCCAGTTGTACGAGCTTGTTTCAAAAGGGGCATAATGGAAAATCAATGATGTAAAGACGCCAGTGGTTTTAACAAAGAAAGAAAAAGAAAAACGCAACTAACTTTAAACCTCCTTTTTTCTTGGGTCCAGCTCATAGTCTGTATAAATAAATGGAGATACAGTAGCTAACCTTGCAGCATTCCAAATAGGAAGTGAGCATGGGTGTGCTTCCAGCTCCATCGACTCTGGATCCAGTTCACTTTACGTTGAAAAACTATCACCACTCTCTGTCACTGCTGAATCTCTGTATCATACGTTCATTTGTTCATCAATATAAAACCACAAATAAGAGATCTTCATGATTTGTCTCCAAAACCAAAATGAAAAACAGATAATGATTTGTTTCTTCAGTTTTCGATTTTGTGTTTAAATGAATAATGAAAAAAAACGGTTAATGGCCCTTTCCCGTTTACGTGACTGCAATGCTGGACTGAACCAAGACTAAACCATTTTCAGTCCTGGTCTGGTCCCAGTCTTAGTCCCAGTGTCTGGTCCCGATCTGGTCCCAGACTCAGTCCTTGTCTGGTCCTGGTCTCAGTCTCGGTCTGGTTCCGGTCTGGTCCCGGACCTGGTGTAGTCCTGTTTTAGTCCTGGTTCAGTCCTGGTTTAGTCCTGGTTCAGTCCATGTGTGGCACAAAATCCGGCATTGCAGTTTAAGTCACAGAAACGGAGAGGGAGGCCGTTATCCGTTTTTTCCATTATTGATTTAAACACAAAATCAAAAACTGAAAAATCTAATCGTTACCTGTTTTTTCACTTTGGTTTTGAAGACAAATAATGAAGAAAATATTTTTTTCGTTTTCTTATTTTTGATTTTATATTGATAAACGAATGAATGATACACAGATTCTGCTGCCATGAGCCTCGTCATTTTGGTCTTAAAATGTTCGTATTAACCTGCTCGACATGAACTCTGTGTTTGTATTCCATGTTTTTGACAAATCAGGCACCTTATTTCCCAAGGGTTAGCGACACGTTTGATTTGATTGACAGCGTTGCTAAGCGCCCGCTCCCTGCTAAACCAGCGGTGCAGGTGGGAAGAGGCGTTACTTTCAACCACTTCACTATGGATTGGCTCTTTAGTTGCTCTGATACCTGTGGTTGAAATTACAAATATGGAACTCAGCCTCAAATCTGCAATGAGCTTCGTTTGACTGGAGCTGAACTCTAACGGAGTTTAGAAACATCACACTGGTTTATACAGTTTACGGTCCAGGTTTAATCAGTTCACCCCCAGCTCTTTAACACTTTCTTACTATTCCATTTTAATGAGTTGTTTTTAAAATACATTTTCCACTACAGCGACCAAGTAATTATTCAAATGGATTAAGTCCAAATTATCAAGACCTTTTGGATTCAATGGTGAATGAAATTGAAAACTGAGGAAAGTAATTGTAATTAAATTTTTCACTCCTCCACCACAATTTTACCCCTGTGAGCAACATTTCAACACAACTTTTCTGGGCACATTTTACAGTTCATAAAAAAATTCACTTTCAAATCCCAGTATATTATGAAAGTATTTTAACAACAACACATGAAAGATTCTTTTGCACAGTAAAGGCTAAATATACAGCTGAATCGCTGCATAACCTTTCTGGTGAAGAGTCGCAATCGGATGTTGTTGCATTGCCTGGAAGGTTCCATAGTATGACATTTAAAGGATCTATCGCCATGGAGACAAGCCGATCGTGCCACTAGGCCAAGTTACAGGTCAGGTAAAGTGCGGTCCCCAGTCAGTGTTGGGAAGGTTACTTTTAAAATGTAGTCCTGGTTTAGACTTGGTTTAGTTTCCGGCAATGAGTGGAATTACTCATTTCAAAAAAAGGGGGATATAGCCCAAAATGTGAAAACGGGAAAATACGGCTGTACAATCCATGTACTGTAATTGCCGATTGTAATTGTAATCCAATTACCACTCATTGAAACAGTAACTGTAACGGAATACAGTTACTCATAATTTTTTTAGTATGTAACGCCGGTACATGTAATCCTTTACTCCCCAACACTGTTCCAGTAAATTGATCTGATCTGTAACTTGACTTAGTGGTGCCACCTGATTGTCTCTATGGAGAGGTTATTGCTTTGCCTGAAATATTCCGCAATATGGCTTTAAAATATCTATGTCCATGAAGACAAGAAGGTGGCGCAACCAGGTTAAGTTAAAAGTCAGGTCTGTGGAGAGGGGAGCACACTTTACAAGGTCATTTTGAGCACTAAAATGTAAAACCTGTAATGAAACAGCTGCAACATAAATGTTTAATGCCACAGTGTGAAACATTTCAGGCAAAATAATAACAACTTGAAGACAGTCAGATAGCAGACCTTCCACCAGAAAAGTTCCACAGTGCATCTTTAATACCACAAGTTAACAAAAGCAGACTTCTCCACATTGTCTCTTGAAAGTCGTGTGTGTGGGTGAGGGCTGAAAATACCACATCTCACCTGAAAAGACTGGAGGAAAGAGTTGAAGTAGATGAAGACGATCTGAGAGATGTCGTCCTCCCCCGGATTGACGAAGAAGAGCATGTAGGTGATGCCCAGAAGAGGAAGCAGCACCAGCGTGGCCTTCACAGCTTTTCTGAGAAAGTTACACCACAAACACCAGAATAAGAACCACTCCCACGTGCAAGTGTGTAAATCTATGAGAGCTGCCAGGACGGGCCGGCGGGGTGAAGAAACTTATTGGATGTTTAATTGGGAATGATATCAAAAAGGCCTCAGTGTTAGCGTCATTACTTCCTGTCACTACATCCATATGCTGGGGGGTTCTACATGTATCTATATGGTGAAATATTCAACAGTTACATCAGTTACCATGGTGACACAGCGCACATTAGAAAATACTGCCAAAAAAGTGTTAAGAAAAATGCATAATGGATTTAAACAACACATTTTCAGTAGCCTGTGATCAGTATGAGCGTTCATATTTAGGTGTTTAAAACCAACTTTAATCACTGTGGAAAAAAACTTGTTTTGCAGTTAATAGTTAGAGCAAAACCGGTGTGTGTGTGTGCAGAGCTGCAGCTGGAGGCCCTGTCCACACTAGTTGGTATTCGAGTCGTTTTCGTTGCAGATGCAGTGTTCGTCCACACTAATCTGATTGAAAACGGCTCCGGAGACGGAATGATCTGAAATTCATTTGAGTAGGAATCTGATTTGGCAACTGTGTGGACGCTTGAAAATGTTGACACGCTGATACACTTATAATTCAACACCAAAACACTAAGAGGCTAGAATATGTGTCCATTTATATATACGGTCTATACATACAACCTGCAGTAAGTTTAACATGAACCATCTCCAACGCGATAGAAGCACAGAACAGACTCACCATCAGCAGAACACCCCTCTGTCACAGAAAGAACACACATAATCCACTGAGTCGTGTCCTTTAGTCCGACAGAAGCTGAACCTCATCAGCGCACAAGGAACGAACTGTTTTGTCTGTTTTGAGCACTCAGTTTATGCAAATTAGCCATGCGGTTTTACGTTTCTGTAAAATGTAAACAAATATGCTCAAAGCTGTGTGGACAGGGAAGGCTTGCGGACACAGAAACGACGTGACTGGACGCAGATCATTTCTGATACTGTGATACAGCGATTTGTTTCAGTGTCTTAGATGGATGAGATTAGGGCTGGGTATCATTAAGAAGTTGCCGATACAATACATACCTCGATACATAGGCCACAATACGATATATATCTCGATACAGTGCACTTTAGGTTTGATGCGGTAAATTTCAAATCGATTCGATACAGTTCAGTAAAAAATAATAGCTAAATCATGGCTGTGATACTAAAAGTCTTTGTTAAACCACTTCTTGTGCAAAGTGAATATGAAACACAAACATTTTAATTGAGAATGAAGAAAGTTATCGGATGTGTAATTGGGACTGATATCAAGAAGGCCACACTGTTAGCGTAACTATTTCCTGTCCAGTTGATACTTTGCAGTGACATCCATATGCTGGGGGGATGTATCTATATCAGGGGTCTCCAACCTTTTTCCTTCTGTGAGCTACTTTTTGTAAAAAGAAAATGCCAGAGAGCTACTAAGTTTTGGGGTCACCAGAAGTTTAGTAAATAAGAGCCATGGTACGCCGAAGATGAGGTAGAGTTAGATATATAAAACATATCCCACTATCCAGTTATCAGCACAAAATTAGGCATAAAAATTATACATTTACAAAGGAAATAGGAATTCAATCAATCAAATTTGGGTTATTCAGCCCAATATGTATAATACAGAAATCCCTTGGCGAGCCACTTGGAAAGAGGTGGAGAGTTACTGGTTGGAGACTCCTGATCTATACAATGAAATATTCAACAGTTACTTCAGTTACCATGGTGATACACAGGGTAGCCACGGGGTCTTAAAAAGCTCTTCAATTTCATGTTCCTAATATAAATTAAGGCCTTAAAAAGTCTTAAATTATGTTGTCCAACTCTTATTTTTACCTGGTCCCTGAAGGGTTGACCAGGTTTTGTATTCACCCTGTGTGTGTGTGTGTGTGTGTGTGTGTCGGTCCACCCACAATAATTCCACCATTTATGGACCGATTGTCCTTAAATTTGGTACAAAAGTCAAGCCCCCTTGTCTAATGCCACAAAAAAAGTTTGGTGACAATCCGAGGTCATTTGAGGTCACACAAGTCAATTGAAAGGTCACGCCATTATAAAGGATAAAAGCAATTTCTTCAATTTCTGAACCATTTGCGGCCTAAAATATTCACTCAATCATCACACAAGTTGGCACACACACATAACCGATGTACACTGGATGTTACAGGTTGAAACCAGTCAAGGTCAAATATGCGTTTTTGGTTATAACTCCGCGAAAAATGTAGCTAGAGCAACAGGAGTGCTCTCCAAATCTCAGAAAAATATTAACAATTATTTATAATTCTATGCATTTATATAGTAAAATATTGATAGTTTTCGAGATAATCACTAATTATACCAGTTCCTTTCTCTTTCAGTGTACACTGCTAAAATTCTAATTGGAACAAAAAAAAAATTTCCGTTTCTTCTTTTTCTGGTGAAATCTGATCTACAGTCACACAACTAACATACACACAACTCATGAAAAATGACATTTTGGTTCCACACTAGTAAACACAGACATTCTCATGTGTGACCAATATCACACAAATGTTCATGGGCCTGTACAGATACACACATTGCATTGTGGACATAATGTAATATGGGCTGGGCTCCTCATAAACTGTTTCTGTGCTGATGAACTGACCCACCGATACCTTATGGTTGATATCTCTGATTGAGCTTGCTTTCACAAAGGTCTTAAATTTCATTAGCCTATTTTTTTGTAAACTCAACCAGGCTGCAGTGTAATGTTAAATGGAGGGAGGAAAAAAAACAACAATGTGAATGAATGTCTAATTTGGAGTATGTGGAAACAATACTTTAGTTTCAGGCGTTGGTGGCAATGAGTAAACGATCAGTAGAGTGGAGGAAGACGTTGGATGGATCATGGGGAAGTGTAGGTTTAATCCACAGTGGTTCTTAGATTCTAGATATAGTACTGTAGTTTGTTGGTTGTTATTAGAATTGGATCTGGTGTTTTTCGTCTGCATACTGGGTGCGATGTTGGTCTTAATTTTCATTTAAGTGGTCTTAAAAAGTTCTTAAAGAATCTTAAATTTGGGGTAGTCAAACTTAGGGATACCCTGATACAGCACAGTTTAGCAAATACTTCCAAAAAAGTGATACGAAAAATGCATAATGGATTTAAACAACACATTTTCAGTAGCCTGTGATCAGTACGAGCGTTCATGTCATGTTTAGGTGTTTGATCATTAACACAAAAGGTGAGAGTGACTAAGTGAAAAACTGTTGGATAATGCTTGCGAATGTTATATTATTTACTGAGAGAGGCTTGTTTGTCTGGTCAGATTGTCTTAACTCAAAACTCAGATTGAAGTTTAACTTGAGTGACAGAGCTTCAGACAGAGCAGTGCCTCCAGTTAGCATCACAACCCCAGGGGAATGTTGATGACATCAGCTGCAAAGTGTCAATCATACTGTATCTCTATGGGCATTTTACCAAGTTGCCCTGAGAATGAATACGTTAATAAATATGAAAATGTCTATAGTGCAGCTTTCAAAAAAGGAACAAAAAAGTTCAGTAAACAGGAACCAACCATGAAGTTATTTCCCTTGTGGATCGATAAAGTCATAATGCAGTTTTGACCTGTAAATGTCATTTTGCTGTCAAAACTTTTGAATAATCGGAGCCTAAAGACCAGGAACTTTCTGACAAATAATGCAGTTTCACACACCGATAATCACGATGGCTCCATTTCTCACAGCTCAACATAATATCAGCCATTATTCTAATTGAGAGCGACAGTTTTCAAAGTTCAATCCCCTCATGACTTATGAAAGAAAACATAACTAACTTTTTCCACCAGCTTTATCACCTGCAGCTGCGAGTGGGCAAAGGAAAATACATATTTATATCATAACAACAAGCAGAATATCCTCATACTTTTGTAAATGCCACGTCCCCACAACAAAGTCACCATTGTGGACTTATTTCACATCTAATATTTGAGCTTCCTATCCAGTCGTATAATTACTATACTATACTGCCCATCACCTTCACCTTTCACTATTTTTCAATTCCGTTGGGAAGGGAAACAGTTTGGGCGGAGGTTTGCAGTCGCACAGATCCGATTCTCTTTTGCATTTATGGAGTTCACAAACTTCTTGAGCCGTTTTCGGCTGTTAGGACATCCAACAACCACACAGTTACCATGTCCGAATCCCAAAACTAAAATATGACAATATCAGAACCAGAAACAAAAACGATTTGGTCCAAAAGACTTGAAAAGTTCAGCTTTGACAATAGATGCATTGCACTGGGAAATCAAACATGGCAGTTTGATGCTCACTTTTTCAGAGGATCCTTACCAGTATACATTGCGCGATGACCGGAAGTCTGAATTTTGGGATGCATGTATTGGAAAATAAAGGGTGAGTATAGAGAAAGAGTGGCGGTCAACAAAGGCAAGGCAAGGCAAGGCAAGTTTATTTGTATAGCACAATTCATACACAAAGTAATTCAAAGTGCTTTACCAAATAAGAAATACATTAAAATCACAATAAAAATACATCAAAACATAAATAATCATAAAGATTAAAATAAAAAAAGAGACAAAAATTAGAGAGAAGAGTGCAGAATGAAAACCTTTCAGTCATATGCAGAGTGAAACAGAACCATTTTGAACCTGGATTTAAACAGTGTCAAAGTCGAGTCTGTCTCACATGTTCAGACTGTTCCAGGTTTTAGCTGCGTGAACCTGAAACGCTGACTCCCCTTGTTTAGTCCTGACTCTGGGCACCAGCAAAAATTACGGCTACCCAGCCCTGACCTTCAATCAAAACTGGGTAACAGGTAAGTGCACGCTTTTACACACACACTTCCACAGACACACATGCATGCACACGTGTCCACATGAGCCCCGCCCCCTCTGCAGGACAACACACCCTCAACCACACAGTGCACCAGTCCTGTCTCCAACAGTTACACATGTTGGATTATTGTGAACCATGTTACAATGTTTTTATCTCATCAAATACATAACCACAGTTGTGTTATTTTCATTCACACATGTTTGCGTAAACCTTTATTATTAGTCTGTCTACATCTCCAAAGCTCAAAATGCTCTGTTCCACCTTGTGATGTCATGAAGAGGTAGTTTTCAAGATAACAGCTCCTTTTAAAAACACAGAGGAGTACTTTCTGTATTACTACATGACATCACAAGGTGGAACAGAGTGTTTTCAGTTTGAGAGAGGAACTCATTCTAAATGTGCCGGGTTTGTGTGTTTAACGTGATTGAATGAAACAAAACACAACTCCAGGTCTGTTTGTGATGAGGAAACGACAGTCAGAGGCGGCATTACCATTAGGCAAAAATAGGCAGGCTGCTTAGGGCCCCGAACCTGGAGAGGCCCCCAACCAACCTTAGTGCCACTAACAACCGAGGCCTCAGAGCAATTAGATTTTCTCTCAGTATGACATTAAATGAGAATAGTTTACATTTAAACAAGAAAACGCCACCAAAATAGTATCTGATTTTCAAATCTAATTTAACTCTCAAAGCATTCCCCACTTTCACATTAGAATGGACTTAGTCTGCTCGACCCTGATTTTAAATCATATCATATATATATATCATAATCATAATCATATGTAATGGATGTAAATAAAAATGTAATTCTACTAGCAAAAAATTAAATCACTTTCAGCTCTGGTTATCTAGTAGGGTTTCCAAAGTTTCTAATCCACCGTAATTCAATTGAAGATGTGCGTGTCTTATGAACAATGGGGAAAAAAACAGACAATAAATATAAAAACAACAACAAAACAGTGCGTTATAATGAGGGCCCCAACTAGACTTTGCCTAGGGCCCCCAAAATGCGAACTCCGCCACTGATGACAGTATAACATAAATCAAAGAATAGTGTAATCTGGGCTCTTTAAATAGTAGAACTTCACTCAAAAAGTCCCGTATTTCAGAACATGTTTGTACAGATGTAAACTACAGAGTTAGGGCTGTTTTTATGCCGAATAAAACAGGATATTTTGTTGCTTATGGAGAAAATTATGGTACTTCAAAATTTCTTATCAGCTAACTTTGCAGTCAAGTGTCAAAAATAACAATTTTGAAAACCCTTTGCAGAATATTATCTTGACTCAACCAAGATTCTGTTTTGTCATCACAGCAACATACTTGTACACTGCCTCTTCCCTGATCCATGATGCTGTGGCCGTAATGGGTTTGAAGCCAAGTCATCAAATGCAGGGCACTCCCTTTTTATGACTTTTTTGTGTTATACTTGGCAGTGGATTTGAATCTGCAAGTGTTCTCTTACAGGAAGGAAGAGCAGAGACAATCCAGGGTGGAGATTTTATGGGTTTCTATGTCTATTCTTTGTCTGGAATTTCCTGTTTTGTCTGAATGAAGTTGACGTTGCACCTCACACAGCTCCAGTGGACGCTCGTGCTTTGGAGGGCTGAAAGATGTATTGCAATCAAAGCAAAAACACAAATGAATAGGTACGGTTAGCAAATCACAAAGGCTGGAAGTTTTTAATTTTGAAAAACATAATTTCCTCCACAAACAGGAGAGACAGGAGAGGATGGGTAGAGGGTAGCAAGTGAAAATATCAGCCATTATATCACCATGACTGAGCATTAGTGAAAACACACATGCCACATGCTTTGGGCTTACGTGGCACAGTGTTTCCACACAAAATATGAGCACATTTCAAACTAAACCCGTTACGACCAAAGAGTGGAAGCTCACAGCTTAGGTGGTGGCGCGTGTTCGTGGGAGGAGATGCACAGTGTGTGCTCTGTACACTGTGTGCCTTCATAGAAAACTACTAAAACGACTTTAATCATTGCAGAAAAAACATGTTTTGCCCTTGATAATTGGAGCAAAATGGGCGTTGTGTGTGCAGAGCTGCAGCTTTAGATGGATGTAGGGCTGGGGATCATTAAGAAGTTGCAGATACAATACACACCATGATAAAATACATATCTCGATACAGTGCACTTTCAATTCAATGCGATATATTTCAGATTGATTTGATACTAAAAGTCTTTGTTAAACCACTTCTTGTGCAAATTTCCTATGAAACACAAACATTTTAATCATCAGAACAGTGAAAATGTCAAATGTGTCGCATAAACGAGTTTCCTTCCACTAAACAAACAACAAAACTGTAGCGTTGCAAGAAAATTATTTAGTAAAATATACCAAAAAATACTCTTGGAGATATATCAATACAGCAGTCCCTGAGAGCGATACTGTATCATCACATTAAACGATACGATATTTTGATATTTCAATATATTTGCCTATTGGGATGCTTCATTATTACTCCAAATACTTCATGCTTAAAACACTTTGAACACTAATAACCATTTAAAAGACAGTCCCTGTCTGTGTGGAAGTATTGAATCAGTGCATTCTCCCCAAAATCTTTATCTTTTTGTACAGTGTAGTTGCACATTTAAATCACTCCTGCCTCCCCTTAAACTCCGCCAATGCACAGACTGTATATACAGTATAAATAGCCATAGCTCAGCCACTGGCCTGCTGCGTTCCAAACAGGAAGTGAGCATGGGGGAGCTTTTGACTTCATCAACAGAAAAATTGTCACCCCTATTTCTATAATTGCCCTGTCATTTTAGTCTTAAAATGTTTGGATTAACCCACTCTACATCCTGGTGTTTTTATTTTGTTATTTTGTCAATTAATGCCTTTTCCTAATATGGAACTCGGCTCCAGATTCACCCGTAGAACTGCTAACCTCGTGAGCTTCATTTGATTGGAGCTGAACGTCACGCTCCCTTAGTCCACTTCTTTATCCAGTCTGTGATCTGACAAACAAACTCGAAACAGGCCTTTTTGAGTCTTTTTGTCAATTCCTCTGGGCGTGTTTAAAATGTGAAATACGAACAAAATGCTGCTATTTTAACCTTAAAACACAAATCTACTCACAATCTCAAAGCTTGTCAGAAGACTCTCTGTCAGATATTTTTTCCCAAATGGTTCAGGCCTTGTGCTTAGAGCCTCAGAGTGAAATTGCTTGTGTTTCCCGAACTCTTGAAAGTCAATGGTTTTCAAACAAAGAGGAGCAAAAGCAGGGAGTTCAAATTAACAAGAAAAGTCAAGAAGTGTCTAGAAGCACTTCTGATTACGCAGAGTTCCCAGGATGCTTCACGCTCAGGGTCAAAGCAGCGTTCACTTGCAGATGATAAAACCCAGGCTGGTTAAAGGAGCTGGACCAGACTTTTACTTCTTAAAAACGTGATCCAGGTTGTTCCTTTATGCATTCCTCATCCTGTGCACACTCTAATTATTCACCACGATGAGTTTATAAACAGTTTTCTCAACTTTCAGAGAGACATAACATAAGTGTGGAATAACTCTGGACCATTGCAAACTTTTTTAAATGGACAAGTTCTGTTTTTCACATTTTTAAGACAGTAAAAACATATAGAGTGTCTTTAAATCTGCCTTTTTATCTGAATGCTTATACTGTATTTTTCACACTTTTTTTCATGGTTTGGGTGTTTCCTACGACTTACATAATCAAATTTTCACACTGAAGCTGCGAGAGGCTCTTGGCTTTTGTGCCAGTATCTGCTACTACTATTACTCCTGTACCAGCCACTGCACTCTACTGCGCATGTCTCCTGCAGAAAAAGCCTCTGTCCAGCTACAAGTAGTGAAAATGGTATTCGAGCAGCAGAAAAAAAGTTTGGAGTGTGTGAGAAACTTGTGAGGGACTGGTGGAAAGAACACAGCTTCACAGTAACCAGGAAGGATGCACCATGCAACTTTCCTGGAAGTCACTGGATGGATGGACAAAGCCTGAACTTCAATGACAACTGAAACCATCCTGTCGCGATTCAGAAAAGCCAGAATAATTCTAACTGGAACTGATGCCGAGTCTGACGACAGCGACACAGAAGAGGAAGCAGCACTCTGTTTACCACCAGAGGTTGCAGAGTTGCTCAGAAGTGACACAGAAGATGAAGAATTCAATGGATTTAGTGATTTGGAGTGAGATGGAGAGTTTGGTAAACTTGTTCTGTTCTGTTGTTTATACTATATTTATCTGAAGAACTGTTCATATGTGACGTTAACAGTCTCTACTCTATTGTTATTACTAGAACTTGCCTTTAAAGATGAAGAAATGTTTGTTCCTGTTCTCAGATTTTCTAAAAATAAATTTCCCCCAAAAAGTGCGACTTATAGTCTGGTTCGACTTATATGTTATGTTTTTTTCTTCCTCATTACGCATTTTTTGGCTGATGTGACTTAGACTCTGGAGCCACTTATAGTCTGAAGAATACAGTATTAGGTTTGTGGCCCTCTCTGTTGTTGGAAAGTGAATATTTCAATGGTATAGTTGCTGTTATGCTTTTATTTAGACAATGTATTCTAACATTACATAGAGATATGCTGGTGCCAGGTTATAGCATGAATCCTAATTGACACCTGTAGTCCCTGAGCAGACTGGAGGAAATACTCAATACAGATTTAATGTATGCAGATGAAATGACCACAAATACATGAAACAGATATTACCAAGGGGTCACACTGTTCAAATACTTTTCTAAAATCAACACATAGCCACATCACATATAAGCACATATGCCAACGAGACAAAACTCTTAAAAGGAGGAGCACCATGAAGAATTTTAAAAGCTAATAAATATGAACATATACCATTTGATTTGACTGTTTGATAAATATTAACTTAAATCAATTTAATAAAACTAACAGCTTTCATCAACACAAAAAAACAAACAAAAACACAAAACAAAACAGAACAAAAAAAAAACATTTTGATGGTCATATTTTGAGAGAAAGTTGAACTCTTTGCATTGCCTGGAATTAAAGGTGCATTATGTCACTTTCTGCATGATTCCATGGCAGGGGTCTCCAACCTGCAGCTCGGGAGCTACCAGTAGCTCTCCACCCCCTTCCAAGCAGCTCGTCAAGGGATTTCTGAATTACACGTGTTGTGTTGAATAAGTAAAAAATGATTATTTAAATGCCTTTACCATTGCACATGTCTCATTTTGATGCCTGACTTTGTACATTAATAAATGGATAATGGTTTATGTTTTATTGACATCTAACCTAGGGTGACCAGAGTTTCAAAATCAAAAAACTGGGACACCTCTGGTTTCAGGTGGGTGGTAATAATAAAATTGTGAAACGAGTGTGTAATTCAGGTAAACTTTTCTGCACTCGGCCCATTTAGGACATGTCACATTTTCTTTGTGTTTTGGTGATTTTTAAGCAGCTTTTCTGTATTTGACCTAAATAAATGTCACTTTATGTCTCTCTTTACTATTGGCAGGGATCAGATTGGTCAAAAATAGGGACACCTGGGACATTTCTAGTATAAAACTAGGACAAATCAGTGCTTTTGGATAAATCTGCTGGGACAGGGGACACAGGCTCAAAACTGGGACTGTCCTGAATTAATAGGGACGTCTGGTCACTCTAGTCTAATTGTACTTTGTCTTAGGCTTTCTGTGGCTCTTTTACATACTAAATTTCTTGTGACCGCTAAAACAAGTAGCTTCTGGCATTTTTGTTTCATATAGGTAGCTCACCGGAAGAAAAAGGCTGGAGACCACTGTTCCATGGAAACAGAAAGTACATCTGAATACTCTCCATGGAGACAGATACGTGGCTTTAAATAGTGTGAACATTTCATTTTCTAAGTCAGCATCTTCAAGGCAAATGTCTCTTTCAATATCTCACATGCACTCACATCCAGCATTAAAAGTGTGTTGTAAAACTTTTCTGGTGAAGAATGCATCAGATGTTTTTCTCCATGGAGTTGTTATTGCCCGAAGCCATGGTTCTTGACCGGAAAAAGGTGTCTTGCCCTCTCTGGGTGGGTGGAGAGCCCCTGCCTCAAGTGGAGGAGTTCAAGTATCTCAGGGTCTTGTTCACAAGTGAGGGGAGGATGGAGCGTGAGATTGACAGGTGGATGGGTGCAGCATCTGCAGTGATGCTGTCGCTGTATTGGACTGTTGTGGTGAAGAAGGAGCTGAGCCGAAAGGCAAAGTTCTCGATTTACCATCAGTCTACGTTCCTCCCCTCACCTATGGTCATGAACTCTGGGTAATGACTGAAAGAGTTCCTCCGCCGTGTCAGGGCGTTCCATTAGAGATAGGGTGAGGAGCTCGGTCACATGGGAGGAGCTCAGAGTAAAGGCGCTGCTCCTCTACATTGAGAGGAGCAGTTGAGGGGAGGGCATCTGTGCTGGATGCCTCCTGGTTGCCTCCCTCAGGAGGTGTTCTGGGCATGTCCCACCGGGAGGAGGCCCCGGGGAAGACCCAGGACACCCTGGAGGGACTAAGTCTCTTGGCTGACACCTCAGCATCCTCCCGGAGGAGCTGGAGGAAGTGTCTGGGGTAAAGGAAGTCTGGGAGACCCTGCTCAGATTGCTGCCCCCATGACCCGGCCCCGAATAAGTGGAAGAACATGGATGGATGGAGATGTTATTGCTTTGTGTGGAATGTTTCACAGTCAAACTTTCTATCTTCATGGAGACCAAACCAGACCAATTTACAGGTCAGATCTGTGGAGAGGTGACACCGCTCAGAGTCAGAATGCCTCTTTTTCTGAGCATTTTTGAGCTTTGAAACCAACTGTAATTGAATAAGTGTAAGGTAGAGCTGTTTAATGTCACACTGTGAAACATTTCAGGTTTCTTCATAGAAACAAGCAGATGATGGACCCTCCACCAGAAAAATTACCTTTATACTTTCCTCTCCCCTCTGTTACGGCCACGGGCCTCCAGATCCTCCTCTGGCCATATCTGCTTAGATCCCTGTGTGTGTGTGTGTGTGTGTGTGTGCAAGCCTCCATATACAGACCCCTGCTGTGATGCTGTGATTGGAGGAATCAGTTTAAGATGGCATCTGGAGCCCCTCCCGCTGATTGGTGGAAGCCGAAACACCTGGCCAATCCCGGGCCTACACCTGGAGCTCCGGCCCTATAAAAGGACCCGCCCCCTGCCACTCAGGGCAGCTGTTCTGTTTGTGGACTTGCTTGCCACCTTTGTGTCTCTTGTGGTGTGTTTTGTCGAGACACTAGAGTCCTGGTGACTTAGACTGGTTTTTGTTTTTGTGTTTCATGTAGTATACCCTCTTTTGGTTAGCTCATTTTGCCTTATACTGTTAGCCACTCTGTTTAGAGCCTCTTTTTGTTAATTCCTGTAAAAATCATTGTTTTGTTAGTTTTACCTTACAATTCTGTTAAATAAATCACAACTTTAGTTTTACCATTTTACAATCTTGGTTATTTTGTTACTTCCCCCTGTCCCTAGCAGAGCTGGGTCGTAACACCCTCTCTGTACAATATAATGACTCGTGTGCTTTCTGTCTTGCGCTCTCTTTCTTAAACCCTCTGTCAGCTCATCTGTCCCTTTTACTCGTCTTTTCTGGCAGTCCGGAGCTGGTTGCGCCTTCTCTACAGCCGGCCCCTAACACTGCCGAGCCCGTAAATATCCCCCCAGCCTCTGGTGCACAAACACACTTGACACAGTAATAAGAAGTGTCAACTCAGAAGCCTCACAGTCCAGTCTGAAAAGCAAGAGAACAACACGGAGAGGGTTCACACAGACCATCTCGCTGACATTACAACACTTATCTCAAGGGCTGGACTCCCAACATCTCTGACAGACCCAAAACAAAGTGAAATGGGTAAGAGCCTGAACTGCTAAAACGTCTCTGAGTCGAGTCAAATATGGCCAGAAGTGGATAGTTACACTTACTCTACTCTACTAAAGAAATTGGGCCTCATTCATGAATGAACAAATCTGTGCTTAAGGCCTTCTTACCAACATTTGGCATTCACAAAACTTTTTCTTAACAAAACTTACAGTATTTTTTTGGACTATAAGAGATAATGAAGAAGAAAAAACATATAAAAGTTGCACTTTTTGAAGGAAATGTATTTTATAAAATCAGAGACCAGGAACCAACATTTTATCTTGAAAGTCAAGTTCTAGTAATAACACTAGAACAGAGAACAACAGACTGTTAATGTCACATATGAACAGTTCTTCAGATAATTATAACACAAACAACAGAACAGAACAAGTTTACCAAACTCTCCATCTCACTCCAAATCACTAAATCCATTCAATTCTTCATCCTCGGTGTCACTTCTGAGCAACTCCACGACCTCCGGAGGTAAACAGAGCGCCGCTTCCTCTTCTGTGTCGCTGTCATCAGACTCGGCATCAGTTCCAGTTAGAATTATTCCGGCCTTTCTGAATCCTGACAGGATGGTTTCTGTGTCACTGAAGTCCAGGCTTTGTCCATCCATCCAATGACTTCCAGGAAAGTTGCATGGTGCATCCCCCGGTTCCTGTGAAGCTGTGTTCTCCATCCCCACTTCCCGCCAGCCCCTCTCAAGTTTCTTGCTCACTCCAAACTTTCTTTCTGCTGCCCGACTAACATTTTTGGCTGCATATTTTGCTACTTGCAGCAGGACACATGTGGGAGACATGGGCAGTAGAGTGAAGTGACTGGTACAGGAGTAATAGGAGCAGCAGATACTGACACACAAGACTAGAGCGTCTCACAGCTGTCAGTGTGAAAACTGTAATAAATAAGTCACACCGGAGTATAAGTCACAGGAAACACCCAAATCATAAAAAAGTGCAACTTATAGTCTGAAAAATAAATAAATAAATAAATAAAATGTCCTTCTGGAAGAACAGTCCTTCAAGTCAGGAGCACTTGTAAGAACAAAAATTCGACTGTTTTAGAAAATTATTACTCTGATAATGCAACAAAAAATTTAAACTCCTCCATGATTTGAAGTTATATATTTTCGTAAATGATTTCCTATAAACATACGACTCTGTGATCCAATAACATTTATGATGCATTTCTTAGAGCATGTGTCTATTGAGTCTAATAGACTTTCTCCAGGCTGCAGTGAGCCTCAATCTGTCCCAGCCCCAGTGCCTCCATATGGGCCTCTGTCACAGCCCTGCGCCTGCTCACCACGCACCACCATCAACCCCCTGACCCCCGACCCCCCATCACCCTCCATCACCCCCCTGACCACCCATCACCCTCCTGATGAAGCCCATTGTACTTTTCATCAGTGGTGTAGTACAAAATTCTGGGCCCTGAGTACAAATGATCTTGGTGGGCTTGATTTACATTTATTTGAAAAGTGCATATTTCACATAGATAGAGCAGCGTACTTTTACTCTCACTTGAGAAATTATTGAAGTAAAAGTACTATTACTTGGTTGACAATATTTGTTGATTTGAACATCTGTGGTTCTTCAGATAGGTTTTAGTTTTTCTCGGGTTTGTGGTTTTTCCTTTGTTAACACAGATGATCAGATACTTGTATCGGTTTTAGGAGCTGATACAGAAAAATGAGCTGGATTAAACATCGGCGTCCTCATATGGGTTCAGCTGATATCCAGTTTGAACTTTTAATTGGAGCAATAAGACTATTTACTGATGATAGCTGGACCAGAGAGCCTCGTAAAGTTTCTCTAAAATTTGTTCTGTAGTTACTAAAGAGATAAACAACAGCTATGTGATACATTTGGATCTGTTTTGTCTTATTTTATTTTTGTTTTAAGGTAATAAAAGCAGTTTTCGATGTCTTTTCTGATATCAGTTGATATCAAGTATCGGTAGACACAAAGCTATAGTATCAGAATCGGTATCAGAACTGAAAAAGCTGGATCGTTTCAACCCCATTTGAAAATAGACAACTTTGTGTGTTATTTCATGTTTTGTTTGTCCAATTACCTTTACTTCAGATGTTCTGTCCACACATTTAGGGCCCGATCTTGCCCCTGATCTTAGCACGAGCGCAGGTGTAGGGGGTGGAGTTCTAAACAGGAGGTGTGCTGTGCCTGAATATCAGGTGGGGTGGAGCAGACTGAGGGCAGGTGTGGTGTGTTCAGGGAATTACCAGATATCGTAAAAATAAACATTAAACTAGTCCAGTGAAAAACAACGTGCAACATGCTCAAGGCTTCTTTCATTTTTAAATATATTAGGATGATAAATGCTTAACATTCATAACATGTTTGTGTGCTGTGCGGGAGTTGTCCGGATGCCCCCCCGCAGCACAGCACAAAAGCTGAAAAGATCTGTACAAAAGCTGCTCATTCACATGAGGCTGTTTACAGTGATGTCCTAAAGTGTGTTTTCTTACCCTGTTCGCAGTCCTAATGCTCCGATGTTGATTTCCTCACATTCGAGGCCGGACTCTGTGCGCGTATTTACTCACATCTTGGGGCTGTGACAGTGCAGCAGATGCACGTCTCATACGTGCTGCACTCTTGGCAACAGTGGTCAGTAGAGCCTTGTACAGCGGCTCAAGAAATGAATAAAGAACATGAGCACTGTTCTGTACAGACCTGCACATCCTGCTCTCTGCTCATGGCACATATGAGTCACTTGTGCGGGGCAAATGCAGGTCGTGCAGTCCCCCTCCTCGTATGTTCATGGTCTGTGTGCAAAGCGGTAACATCAGAAACATTTATATGATAATAAACGTATTCCATAATCCACAAGACTTCCACCTGTGTGGGACAAAATGCAGTGGACCAGAGAGACGAGAACATAAGCGGTCAGCAGTAGCAGAGGTGAACACTCGTACCTCAGGTGAGAGGCGAGGGAGTGGACTGTGGGACAGGCGGGAGCAGGTGCGAGAAAACAGAGGGTCTGCTGGGGGATGAGGAGTGCACGAGATAGACACTGGTCTGCTGCATAATGGGAGGAAAATAAATGCAGAGAAAACTATAAAAGGTTGAAGTGTGCGGAGTGTTCGACCAGTTCTGTCACAGACCATACACAAAATTCTATATTCCTGGTGCCTCTGCTGGTGTGTACTGCATCGAGAGGCTCTGGAGCTGTGTTACTGTCACATTTATAACTTTTCCCCACACTCCTCTTTGCTGCCTGATCATGAGGCAGAGATTGTAGACATTACCCACACTGGCTGTGCTTTTAAATGTCACAGCGGTCATAGACTGGTTCAGATGTTATCACCATATATGCACTTGTACCGTCCCACTCCAGCCTCCAGCAGCAAAGTACACCCTGACCTGAACATGCCCCCCCCCCCGCTTGTGCTAGTGCTAAGATTGGGGGCAAGATTGGGCCCTTACTCTGTACGTAGTACTTACTTAAGTTGTAGTTATCCCAAATCCTTTTGTTTACTTTTACTTGTGTAAAGTCATTGCACTACGACTGCACTACCTCTATCCGGACCACTAATATCTACAAGAAAAACTGTTAAATCTTTAGTACACACTCTCACTTTCTTCTTCAGGTTCTACAACTTACAGAGACCAGAGTAGAGTTTTACCATCTTGGTAATTCTAAGAGCAACTGAATGTTAACAGTGCACTTCCTGATTCTTGGCAAGATAAAAATCTTTATAATTAGATGTAGACTGTTCATAGTATTCTCATTTCTACCGTTAAAGCTGCTCATACAATACTAGTATATGTGTACTGTGGTTAAAAAAAGAAAAAAAAAGAAAAGAATACTCCATAGAAAAGAGACGCGGTCACTTTAAGGGCACAATAATCAGAGTTGGGATTGAACCACTAACCTTTAAGTTAGTAGACGCTCTTACCACTGTGCCACCGCTGCCCCAAGGACAAAGGAAAATGAATGAAAATTTCAAATTCTGATCAAAATCTTTAGTAATAATGGTAGTAGTTCAATCTTCCCCGTGGATATAATAAAAATGAGTAGTCAGTGCTTCAGTTCAATGTTGGACAAAACTAACTGAGAGACTTAAACTCATAATGAAACTCATGTCATTATGATCTATGATGTTAATTCACAGACAAGGTGGTTATTAAGGCCCAATGGCTCAATTTAGAAACATTAAAATGAAAATTGGTGTGAGCAGTGCATGGAAGATTGATTTTATTCTTGTTACTAAGGGAGTGGGATGTTTAATTGGAGAGAGCTTAATGCAATTACCACCAGGACCTGGTACTTTGTTTCACGTCTTATTGGAAAGGCCGTACCCATTTTTTTCCCATGTGTTTGAGCAAAATTTATCTGCTCCCAATCCATACTCCATATATTCTATAAGCAGCTCAAAATCAGGTTAAAATAAATCCATCTTCAAGGCACTCTTTATATCAAGAAAGCTCTCACTCATTCACACTCACATTCATACACCAGTGTACACAGACACTGGGCTAAGCGTCTTGCCCAAAGACACAACAAGTACATATTATGAACTTATTTTTTGGTTTTCGTTATTATATTCTATAAGTCACATTTCTTTTTCATGGTTTGGGTGTTTCCTGTGACTTATACTCCAGTGCGACTTATGTGTTAAAATTTTCAGGCTAACAGCCAGTTTTCTGTGCATGTCTCCTGCAGAAACAGCTGCTGTCCTGCTGCAAGTAGTGAAATATTCAGCCAAAACAGTAATCTGGCAGCAGAAAGAAAGTTTGGAGTGAGCGAGAAACTTGTGGAAGTGAAGAACACAGCTTCACGGCAACCGGGAGAATGCACCATGCAACTTTCCTGGACTTTCCTGGAAAGCCTGGACTTCAGTGACACCGAAACCATCCTGTCGGGATTCAGAAAGGCCGGAATAATTCTAACTGGAACTGATGCTGAGTCTGACGACAGCTACACAGAAGAGGAAGCGGTGCTCAGAAGTGACACAGATGAAGATCTGAATGGATTTAGTGATTTGGAGTGAGATTTTGGAGTGAGATGGAGAGTTTGGTAAACTTGTTCTGTTCTGTTGTTTATGTTATAGTTTATCTGAAGAACTGTTCATATGTGACATTAACAGTCTGTTGTTTTCTGTTCTATTGTTATTACTACAACTTGACTTTAAAGATGAAATGTCAGTTTCTGGTCTCTGATTTTATAAAATTCTAGGGCAAAAATAAAAAAAATATTAATCGCATTAATCACATGAGTTCACATGTTATACTCAAAACCAATTAATGAATTAAAAAGTAGAGTATAGCGCACTTTTATTGGAAATGTAAATGAAAGAGCTGTACTTTTGTTGTGCAAACAGCATTTCTTTCAGAGGGGAACCTCAGAGCCTTCAAGGTATTCTGAAGGCTCAAGAAAAAATATTGAATGAATTTTTGTCCTACTAATATATTTTTTTCAATATTTTTTATTCAGTGAGTGATAAACACTACACTAGTAATAATTTCTAGATCATTGTTATAAACTTGGACTGATATTTCTTGGGAAACAAAGAGTTAATATAATGGAATGGAAATGGTCCAATCACATTTTTTCTTCCAGTGGTATCTGGGTAAATCAGTGACTCCAGCACTGAACTAAACAAACACCTGCAGGGGCTTCAGTGGCTGGAATGAAGTTTGAGATTGACAGTTGTTTTAGCCAATCATATTTCAGTGAGTTATGGGCGGGATCATATCTCGAAATCTTCCAGATCTTCATGAATACCCTGTAACAGCATTATGTAAGCCAGACCGCAGCGACGAAAACCACACTGGACACTTCTATTTGAACGGAGAGGAATGAGAAAGAACTTTGAACCAGAACCCACGGAAGCTCAGAGCTTCTTAGTGCGACTTATACTCCAGAGCAATTTATAGTCTGAAAAATACAGTACACAAAATTTAACCTGTGAAAAGTGCTGCTTCTTGAAGGTGCATTGTGTAACTTCTCTGGTGGAGGGTCTGTCACATGTTTTTCTCCATGGAGATGTTAGTGCTTTGTCTGGAATGTTTCACAGTACGGCATTAAACATTTTCTAGAGACCAAACCAGAAGTTACAGGTCAGATCTGTGGAGAGGCAAAGTAGTCCCAGTCAGAATGTCTGTTTTTCTAGGTGTTTTTGAGCTATAAAACCACCTGTAATTGAAGAAATGTAAAGTAGAGCTGTTTAATGTCACACTGTGGAACATTCTAGGCAGAGCAATGACACATCCACAGAAACAAGCAGGTGACAGAGCCTAAAATAATTACATAATGAACCTTTAAAGTGCTTGACAGAGTAGAATATTGATTGAAAGTTTGATGGTAGGAGACATAAACGTAAAATGGTATCACTCCTATTCTAATTTGCGTGTTTGAATTGTAGACTAATGATAATTACAGGCCCACGGCTCAACCTGAAAACACCAGATGATAATTGATGTGAGCCGTGCGTGCAGGGCTGATTTGATTCTTATTACCATGTGGCTGTGATGTTTCCACTTGTTCTTTGAGGAGATATTTGTATAAAATTAAAGTACAATTTAAATGTAATGATGCATACACAAGCCTATCATTTGGTCTCTTCAGCTGAGTGAAGGACTAAATGAAAGATTTTACAAATGAGAAACGCATTCTGTATGTTATGTTTCCTCAGCACACACACACACACCTGGAGTTGTGTTTTTTTGTATCATTCACACATGTTTAACACACAAATTCTGCCCCTTCAGGTTGAGCTCTTCTCGCAAACTGAAAACTTAACAAAATGTAAAAGGTGCTGTTAACTTAAAAACTACCACAACCAAGGTGGAACAGAGCACTTTAAGGTTTAGAGATGAAGACAGACTAATAATAAAGGATTACTGAAACAAGTGTGAATGAAACAAAACACAACTCCAGGTCTGTTTTTGAGGAGGGAGCATCTTTTGTGCAATATCGGACCTTTTAATGCTAATTATTCATATCATGGCCTCGCCTTTAGACTGAGTTTCCCTGGGACAAACTGATCTCTACAACTGGTTCTCAGTATAGTGGCAGTTTCATGAGTATACATGCATATACATGCACAGCAGTATCCAGGTTATAGCAGTATTTGGGATTCTGTGTATACATGCACGCTGAGAAACCAGAATAGTCATATCCCTGTGCACATGATCAAATGGAGTATCCTGGTTTCTTGACATAATCTTACAAATGCACAAGTGCCAAAATTATATATTTAATAAACCAGGAAAAATACAAACAAATATGAGTTCCTTTAGTGTAAGAAGCTTGGAAGGTTCCTCACCAGTGGTAAGGAGCTATGAAGCATTCCACAATCCACTGCACAGATCAAACCCAACACTTCCAAACACTATTGTACAAGTTCTACACTGCAGCAGATTCTTCATACAAATGTTCTGCATAAATAAACTCAATTTTACAACTTATAAACCATAACCACTATAGAACCACATCAGCCCGTATGATAATATAATGTGTAGCAAAAATTCAGTTTGTCAAAGGACAAAAGATTATTTGGTTGAAACCAAATAAATTAAATTGACAAATTGATTTTCTGCTTTTGCTATGGATTCTACTTGGACAACTGAAAAATTGTACACACATCTTGAGAACAATATAATGTGTTACTGCAGCTTTGCACACATTTGTTTACATTTTACAAAATGAAATTGAAAACCAAATTTCTCATTTGCATAAACTATAAGTGTTGAAAAAAAACAAAAAAAAAACAAAAACTAAACAGCTCTCTCGTGTCCTAATGTGGTTCAGCTTCTGTCGGAGTAAAGGACACGACTTAGTGGAATATGAATGTTCTCTCTGTGAACAGAGGATGTGCTGCTGATGCTGAGTCTGTTCTGGGTGTGTATCGTGTTGGAGATTATTCATGTTTAATGTTTCAAAGATCATAAGTGTGCAGGTCGTACAAGTGCAGATTATAAGTTTATAAGTAAGGTTAAGCACAGCTCTTTATATTCGGGATACTGTGTATACATGTCACAGTATCCTGGTTACTATCAGAATATACCAGCTACAGTATCCCGGTTTCTCATAATCAGGTACCGGTACATTGTCTACATACACCATGATGAAACCAGGATACTGCTGTGCATGTCAACACTCTACATGGCTCTCACTCATTCATCCAGGTGAACATGGACTCTACAGCAGGCTGTGTATTTCCAATTAACAGAAAAACAATCATGAAACACCCATAAAGTACAATTTAATCATACATTATAAAAGTGAGTGGAGTCACACCTTGAGACTTGTATCCTCTGACTCTTAACACTGCGTGAGTTCTTTTATTGCTCTGCTTTATTTGTTTTCATATTGTTATTGGTTTTCTCTTATTATAAACCATTATACTGGTTTTATTGTTTTATATTTATTTGATTTTTTGCTCTACATTGTTGTTGTCAATGTCCAGCACTTCAGAAATCTTGTTTATAACATGTATAATACAAATAAACTGGAAAGTTTGAATTGGAACAAATACAAATGTTCATGTTATTGTATAAATTGACTGTTAAATAGTCACATACTAAAATCATTTACAGCAACTACAAATACTATTTATTGAGACTTCGCTGCTGATATCATTAAAATTCACTGTGGGTGTGATGTTAACTGCAGGCCCGGCTCTGTCTGAAGCTCTGTTAGACTTTAATCTAATCTTTATTTTAGCACAATCTAACCAGAAAGAGCAGCGTTAGTTGGATGAGCTGATTTGTGCTGTGAAACAATCTCTCACACGTAAAATTACAGTCACAACAAACTAACAAGCAAGAGCCAACAGTCACACTCTCCTTTTTGTAGAAAATCAAACTCCTAACCAGGACTGTGAACGCTCGTTTGTTTGGTTGGTTTTATTTAAAATCCCCATTAGATGAAAAACAATAGCTATTCTTCCTGGGGTCTGTGTCAGCCTATAAATGCATTTTATTGTATTTATTTTGTTCATACAGAAAACAGACAGAATGTACATACACCACATTCACACCAACAATGAAACCAACAACAGACACCACAAAAATAACTAAAACATACAAATAATCATGATAATCAAAAAATTCTAAATAATTCTGTTGGGATCAGAGATGCACAACTCAATTATTCAGTTATGAATAAATCCACAAGGCTGCTGCCAAAGCACATAAAATCACAACCATTCCAACATAGCTACTCCCGAGTGAAAATGAAGAGTCTAATCATTTTATGGAAACTAAGCGTCCTCCTCCCTGAGATGAGAAACTGTGGGAGTGAATTCCACCGTTTCTCTAGAGCGCACTGTCCTCTGAGTTTGATTGAGCGACAGGCCGGTAACAGAAAGCGCCTCTCGCCTGATTGTTTTTTGCAGTACTGATGCACATCACTGAAAATGGTCAATTTACTGTACAGGATTTCTGTTGTTGTTGTGACTATCAGGTTTCTAATGAATTTAATCAAACAGTACTTGATCCTTCCTCTTCCATGCTCCAGGCAAACTGCTTTATCTCACTGAAGTTGTTCTGAACAGACAGTTTAGGACGAGCCGTGCTGCTTTATCCTGTGCTACCGGTAATTTGTTTAACCCTCACACTCTCCTCGGGGTCACATAGACCCAAAGAAACATTTTTTTTCCTTCCCGCTCTCTTGGGGCAGGTCAATCAGACCCAAAAATTTATTGTCTCGCGTGAGAGTTAAATTTGTCTCTGTTGTATTTGACCAAACAATTGAAGAGTAGTCCAGGTGTGACAGGACTATAGATTCCATTAATATTTACCTTATTCGATTTGGTAAACATTTCCAGCACTACTTAAGGGGACAGTTTGGGATTTTGGACATAGGACCTCATTTCCTAGTGAGCCAGAGTGTTGGAGACGTGTGAAGACACTTCTTAAAAAATATTCCATCCAGTCTTTGTATTTGCAGAGGTCGCTGGTGCTAGGCTAGTGCATGTCAATGATCATAGTGTCAGGTTTGTCACGAAGAAGTTTTAACAGATTTAATCATTCCAAAAGGCTCAAAAAACACAGTAGCTTCCACATAACAGAGAGACAATCTGACAAATGAGGAAGGGAAGACACAGATTAAAAGGGAGCTAATAGGACACAGGTAAAGCACATTAGGGCGGGGCAGTAATCAAAGGCGGGAACACAAGAGGACGGAAATAAATCTGCAACAGAAATAGGGTAAGTGATTTCAAAATAAAAGGGAAACAAACAGGACATGACACATAGTTATCCTGCCATAAAACACCAGAAGCAAATCTATTATTACACCAGACTGTTGATGTAAATGTCTGTGTTGACAGAATAATGTTTGAAATAAAACTAACCTTCAACATCGCATGAATCGTCGCATGTTGAGGGACTATTTTCTAATGTATCACTCCGCCAAGCTTTCCATCGGGAAGTACGACTCACTGCTGCTGCTCACACATAAATCCTTCAAATGTAAGGTTGGTTTTACTTCAGAAATTATTCTATCAACACAGACACTCACATGGACAGTCTGGTGTAATAACAGATTTTCTTTGGGTGTTTTGTGGAGTGGGTAAAACTGTTTTTAGTGGCAGGCTAACTATGGCCATTGACATGCACTAGCCTAGCACCAGAAATACAAGGACTGGATGGAATATTTCAAAAAGTGTCTCCATACGTCTCCAACACTCTGGCTCACCAGGAAATGAGGCCCTATGTCCAAAATTCCGGACTGTCCCTTTAACAACAGCCAATATATTCTTTACATGATGTTCCAGGTCAGCGGTCTCAGTTACTTGTTCTATAGAACTGCATTCTACATCCAAATTTAGAATAGGGGAGTTTTTAAAAGATGATTTGATTCTAAGACCATGCCATGTCTTTTCAGCATTAATGGTGAGGAGAAAATTCAGTTTGTCGACTGGACAAAAGTTAGTTTGATTGAAGATGTTTCGCAGCTCATCCAAGCTGCTTCTTCAGTTCTGGTCAGACGCTGGTGGACACTTCCTTATATCTGCAGGGAGGAACGAACTACACTGAAACTAACACACCTACTTGTTTACAGTTTCTGTTTGTTAGTTCGGCCTATTGACCTGTACAGGGTGTGGAGTCTAATTAACAGAACAATTCATGGCCATAATGGAGCTTCCACACCTCTGGACCTGACCTGGCTACACCTGTTGTTCTCTTGTTTGTTTTGATTTAGGTTTGAGGATGGAGTTGTAAATAGGAGATACATGGTGTCTGAGGCCTCCATTTCTGTTTAGAGAAGGATTCTTTTTCTTAACAAAAATGGCTCCTTTCACTCCCCTCTCAAACCAATTCTTTTCTCTGGCTAAAATCTGTACCTCGCTGTCCTCAAGTGAGTGGCCCGTGGCTTTTAGATGGAGATGTACAGCAGACTGACCAACAAACAGAAACTGTAAACAAGTAGGTGTGTTAGTTTCAGTGTAGTTAACTCCTCCCTGCAGATATAAGGAAGTGTCCACCAGCGTCTGACCAGAACTGAAGAAGCAGCTTGGATGAGCTGCGAAACGTCTTCAACCAAACTAACTTTTGTCCAGTCGACAAACTGAATTTTCTCCTCACCGTGGATTCGACCTGGACGACTGAGGGATTCTTCACACATCTTTTCAGCATTAACCACAGGCTCCTGAAAATATTTTGTTCAAATCCATTTTGTACTTTTTCCACACACAATCTTAAACCTTTCTGGCAGTGTTTGCTAATGTGGGCACTGTGTCACCATGGTAACTGCTGAACAACCCATCATAAACATACAGGCAGAACACCCCAGATTGATGTCAGTGCAAAGGAGCTTGTCAGAAAAATCACAATTAGATATTTTTCTAAGTCATTCAGGCCTACACACTACAAACACTATGTAGAGTATTTGAATTCCTGTAGATATAAACATTACTACTACTACTACTTCACCTTCTTATTAAAATACGCCTCTATCTTGTTATTTTCCACTGTGTACTCCCACTCACCTGTACTGTATGGTTTCTGACGTAGTAGACGCTCTCAGCTTGGTCATCAGGATCCTCACGATGTTAAATAAAAACACAAAGTTTATCTGGAGAAGAAAGGACACGCAGAGAAAAAGGAGATGAAGAGGACTTGAAAGGACGATAATTGGCATTTAAGGTGTGAAGAATACTCGAGATGAGACAAACTTTACTCATTATGAAAAGAGTGAGAGGAGGAGAGGGCACGGACCCCGCAGCGCCATTAGCACTACTCCTCCGCTCACGCACGGAGCTGACCTCTGAGGTTCACCCCCGCAACTCTGGAGGCTGCACATTTTGTTACGTAAAGGGTCCGTCACCTGTTTGTTTAAGTACAATGCACCTTTAAAGATTTAATAAAAAAACAAATAACATAATTCCAGAAATGATTTTGGCGAAAGAGTAAATTTGCATGGACCAAATTGGCGTAATCGCTCATTAGTGGTCCATGTTGGAAAAGGCTTTTAAATGAACTCATCCTTTGTGGCAGGACTAACCTCGCTCTGAGCATTTTAATGTCCAGCCCCTCAGACCCCTGCCTTTAGGTTGAAAATACTTCTGGATGGCAGCAGAAACTTCATGAAACAGATGAGTGCCTTTTTGAAACCATTTCCACCAACACGATAAAAATCTGAAGAGAAATCCATTTTGCATAATATCCCTCTTAATGACTTGTGGCTCAGTATATGCACCAGGAGCAGCTGTGCACTGGCGGAACCTAACAAACTAAAAGTAGTTAAGTACTGTACCTAAATGTGCACTGTGTAACTTTTTGGTGGAGGGTCCGTCACCCGCTTGTGTCTATGGATCTGTCATTTCTTTGCCTGGAATCTTCCACAGTGTGACATTAAACAGCTCTACCTTCAGTGTTGGGAGTAACTTGTTATAAAAGTAATGATTTACTGTATTACATTGGTTTTTGCAGTAACGCAGTAATGTTCGGCATTAAAGGGAAAAAATATAAATTTTACTCAGTACAAATGTCAGTAATGCGCGTTACAAAAACCTGAAGTGGTGGGTTTTTTGTTTTTCTTCATACAAATTTGCTAAAGTCACTACGATATCAGCAGAGGTGAAACGCCATCGTTACGGTTCCGAATGTCAGGACAGGCCCGGAGGTGCACCCGCATAGACTGTTGGTTAACCACGGGCGAAAGGACCGGCGCAGAGCTCCATGATCAAGCTTTGAGGACACTCTGCTCCACGGGCTAAGGATTCTCTCAGGGCTGGTCCTAGATTCCATGTCCTAGCCAAAGATAAATCCTGGTTTAGTCCTGGTTTAGTCCTGGTTTAGTCCTGGTTCAGTCCTGGTTCAGTTCTGGTTCAGTTCTGGTTCAGTTCTGGTTTAGTCCTAGTTCAGTCCATATATGGCGCAAAAGTTCGGCATCTTTGCAGTTATTTTGGTGAGAGCAACTTAATGCAGTAGTCGTGTAATGCCTTACATTTTAAATACAGTAATAATGTAATATAATGAATTACTTTGAAATGACAGTAACAAGTCATAAATAATGCATTAAAGTTTTGAAGTCACTTGCCCAACAGTGTCTACCTTACATTGATTCAATTACAGGTGGTTTTAGAGCTCAAAAATACCCAGAAAAACAAGCATTCTGACTGTGAGCAGGGTCATCTCTCCACAGATCTGACCTGTAACTTGGTCTGGTTTGATCTCCATGCAGATACAAAGGTTTAATACCGTACTGTGAAGCATTCCAGACAAAGCAATAACATCTCCACGAAGAAAAGCATTTGACAGACCAGACCGGTTTGCACATTTAAGTATCATTACTTTACTTAAGTACATTTTAGAGTGGATACTTTTTTATTAATACTGCCTGAGATCCAGAATTCACACTTACTCAATACTTTACGAAAATGTGAGTCTGGTCCCCAGTGAGCTAGTCAGGAATCAGAATACACTAGATGGTTTGCAAGAACCTCGGAAGTGCGAGTTCGGGCACCAGCCAATCAGAGAAGAGCCGTATATTTAGTGTGTTGACAATGATTTCTGAGATTGAGGATTTAAAGCCGGAAAAAAGAGAATGTTTGGTGAATTTCATCAAGGGGAAAGATGTTATTGTCCTTCTTCCTACGGGATTTGGGAAAAGCTGAATATACCAGTTAGCCCCATTAGTGGTGCGTTACATACGTCATGACCAAATAGCAGCGATTGGTAAATTTTTAAAAAGTACCCGCCTACCGTCGAGCAAATTAATTCTAATGCTGTGAGGTCAGATAATTTCCACGAAGTGAAACCAGTTGATGAATCAGAATAGCAGTGAATCTCGTGTTGTCAGACGCCTGTGATTGACAGCTGGATTATGATCCATCAATATCAGAAAAAATAAAGGAAAAAAAAAATATCATGACTGCAGATTTTTGCTGAATCAATGAACGAAGCACTAAACTGATTTAATTGTAAATGATATGTGACCAATGAGAGAGAGAAAAGAATAGATATCATTCTGGATTTGTCAGGCGACTTTTTTCAGTAGAACTCCAGAAGAATTATTTAAGACACCTTTCTCGAGACGTTAATGCTTTAAAGTTTGTCAGACACAACGCAGTCCTTGAGGTGACGGAGATTGAGTTTGAAAGTTATTGAGAGATCACAATAGCTCCTTTTTGAAAGTGGAACTCGTCACAGTTCATTAGAATCTGTGTCATGTCCTACTTTTGGCCCAGAAAAGGCAGAGAGAGTCCAGTGGAGACTTGTCTATATGTATATGTACATGGTGCGATCACACTACTCACCAAAAGTACGAGAATCACAGGTCCCTGGTAAATATAGTCCATGTATTTGCCGGGTTCTTTGCCAAACCAACACCTAAGAGAGACACAGACTTTAATACACACACACTCCAGGTTGTATGAAAATAGTAAAAACTCACACTAAGCATATTGTGTGAAGATGGTTTCACTCGGTACATTTACGTCACAAAAAAACACTTGAATTAGATAAACCAAACATTAGATCAGCTCTTTGTTACATGTGTACAAAGACAAACAATTGTTCATTTGTTTATTTGTCTTTGCCACATTAGTTTGCTTCTTTTTGCATAATTCACTTTGTTAAAACCTACTCATTGTGAACAATAAACTGGAAATCAGAATGCATCAGGAGAAACAGTTTACATGACGTTTCAATTATCCGGTAACTCCAGAAATCAGGTCATGATCAAACTCTTGGCGTGCACATAAACATACCACTGTCAGCGTCAACTGTCCCTGCATTTTGGATTGATTTGTTTGCTTTGATGGCATAAGTCAGGGTCATTAAACTAAGGCCCACGGGTTGACTCTGCCCCTTTGACCGACTCCCCCACCACTTGAACTGGCCCCATGACGCAATCCTCAAAAGTTGTCATGGCCTATATATATATTTTTTTTAATTATTATTTTTGGCAAATAATAACACATCTGCATCCTGTATTTTGTTGGCTTTTTTCAATTAAAACTCAGTTAATTAAAAGATCAAACAGTGACAGTAGAGTATGAAAAGTTGACAGAGTGCAGAGTTTTTAAAGAACACTGGATGACCAATTTTTTTTTTTTCTTGGTCAGTGTAAGGACCGTGTGGTTTGTCTGAAATAAAGTGCGGTGGTTTTCAAAGAATATGAAATGATCATTTACAGCTTTTATCCAAAGTGAAACCGTTTTGATCTTTTAATACACCTGAACAAGTGTTTTTATTTCCTCTCGTTTAGATTTCTGTAATGCACTTTTTTCTGGCTTTAGCCCCGAGCACTTTCTCGCTTACAGTTGGTCCAAAACTCTGCCGTGCAAATTTAACTGGAAGCAAAAAACACTCCCCCAATTTTAGCGTCTTTGCAGTGGCTTCCAGTTCGTTTTAGAATTGATTTTAAGATTTTATTGTTTGCTTTTAAAGCTTTGAATGTTCTGGCCCCATCAGGAGGTCTCAGGTCCAGCTCCAGCTCGTGAGGCCTAAGTCAAGACTTAAAACCAGAAGGACAGGACCTTCTCTATGACCAGCCCCAAACAGCCCCAAGTCCCAACAGCCCCCACAGTGGAGAGTTTTAAGTCTCGTCTTTAAACCCACCGTATTTTCCGGACTATAGAGCGCACCTGAATGTAAAACGGGTCAACTTTTAACAAAATTTTAAAATTGTACATATATAGGCCGCACCTGAATATAAGCTGCAAGTGTCCACGTCTTCAAGAACGTTTTTAAGGGCCATTTGCTTTTATCGCCTCAAATCTTTTACCGTCTTTCTGCATTGAGTCAGTTCGTCACGCTGCCGTCCCCAACGTCTCACCATCGACTCACTGATGTCGAGCTCACGTGCAGCAGCTCTGTTTCCTTCTCCCACAGTCACATCAATCGCCTTTAACTTAAAAGTTGCATCATCTGCATTTATTCGTGTGTTTTCCATGAAGGGGATGTGTGTATGAAGCGCAAAATAACTGTTCGAAACTTCCTCAGCGCATCACCACTGTCGCTCTACGGCACATGTCTCCTGCAGAAAGAGCCTCTGTTCTGTCTGTATCATGTCAGTGTCTTGGAGGATTTCAGCAGATTTCAGACTCTCTCGGGGGCGGGGCTAGTTCTGTCAATCAGGTATGAGTAGATGTCTGGCTACTGAAGTTTGAGACGTTTCTTCTCGTCATTTACGCATACGGGTAAGACGTATCCCCCTCACTAATGTTCATTTGACATCATAACTTATTTTATCACAGGACGATAAACTATTTGAGTGCGCTGACAATATCGCGAGCTAGTGTAGCACAGACAGTAGTGTTTTCTGCACTCAGGCTGCACGTATCTGCTGTGTTGTCAAACCATAGACCGTAAATAAGAATGGACAATGTGCCAAACAAATAATCCGTCCATATATTCGCCGCATGGTTTTATTTGCCGCAGGGTTCAAAGTGTGAGAAAAAAGTAGCGGCTTGTTTGGATTGGAGTTTGGAATTTATGGCACTTTTACTCTCTGGCTTTTAACACCGCGTGAGTTGTGTGCTCCTCTGTGTCTTTTATTTATTTGGTATTCTTGCTCTTTTAGTTTTATTGTCTTAATGAGGACTAGTGGAGTTAAGTAAAGCTTTATTTTAAATTTCTATTGGATATGTTTTATGTCTATGCTGCAGCTCTATGGAAACTGTTTTGTTCATGAAATGTGCTCTAGAAATAAAGTGGATTAGATTGAAACTTATGAAGCCAGAACTGGACAAGAACTTTATTTCAATCTTTAATATAGTGATGTGAACAATGTTATAGTGAAATAAGTAGTCTAACCTGTCATAAGCACTTTGGCTCTGAGGTGTGATACAACTTCTCCCTCACCATTCCAGATATTTTTAGCTTTCTTAAAATGTCCACTTTACCCATTTCACACCTGTCTGGATGTTGTGGACAGGGCTGAAAATTGCCCAATGATCACGTCAAGTTAAAATGATCTTCCACTCAAACAAACTCAGATTTTGTTTTGTTTTTTTTGGATACTTACTGTTCGTTTTCATTATAGAGTTTTCCAATGGCCCACGCAACTATTATCGGACACGGAATACCTGGAGAGACAAAAGGAAAGGAAAGAAAATGTAGATTAATCACGGTGGGGAAGTAATTAAATGCGAAAATACATATTTAGAATACAGATTTTGAGTAACTGTATTCTGATAGTTACTCATTTCATTCTGTGGCATTAAGAAGAGCTACTTTCCTAAAATCAAATAAATACTTTGTGATACTTAAAGGTGCACTGTGTAACTTTTCTGGTAGAGAGTCCACTACCTGGTGTTTGCCATGGAGATGTAAATGCTTTGCCTGGATTGTTTCAAAGTATGATGTTAAAATGACCAATCTTGCATTTACTTAATCCTTCCAGACAAAATGTACTAACATTTCCAGTACATTTGTCTTCGCCTGGATTTTTTTTTTCTCAATTGTGCTATTAAAGCTCCCCCTTTTAATCCCTAATGAAGTCTTATACATCCTTTTTTTTTCAGTTCAACCTGTTATTTCACAATCTGCTGCTGTAGTTGTGTCATATGGCTGTAATAAAAACTATAGGGCCAGAAATACAAATGAAAAAATAAAATGAAATAAAATCCACACTTTTTCATACTAAACAACTTTCTGGACATAATTTAGGGCCTTAACTACAAAAGTGCAAAATATCAAGTCTGTAAGTGAACTCAAAATGTCCTTATTGCCTCAAAACAAAACAAAAAAGTGCGATGGCCTCATGACTTTCCCGGTGTCAGTCATGGACAAAGCTCGTGTCAGGTCCAGGACACAGAGCCACATCCCTTCCTGCATTTCCATGGGGTTTATTACATTTGGATTTGTACATTTTAACTGAAAAAAATCTGAAAATAAATGTGTTGTGGCTTTTTGTTGTGTTGTCGCATTTGTGTTTGTTGCGGCGTTTGCGTTTGTTGTGACCCCTCTCGGCTTCCGTAATAAAGCATTCTCCAGAGCCTTCCTATAAGTTGTGTACTGTCCTTCATCTAAATTATAAAGAGTTTTATTGACCAAGAATCAGGAAGTGTGGAGTTAGGATGCTGCTTGTCAGTTGTTAGCATTAACTCTTTCCCCCATGAAGACGACATTTGACGACTCCCCCTGTTTCCTTAATGACGTCTTTTGACACCTCTGCTGTATCACTAAAGACGTGATTTGACCATTAGAAACGGCTCGGTTTTTCACATGTGAACAGAGACTGTGATCGGTGGGGGCCACTACAACCCACACTAGACTGACCAATAGGATTCAACGATATGTTTTCGCCGATTTTTTCTGAAGTTAATCGAAGTAGTGACGATGGCAGCTTCTGGAAAGAGTACAACACGAAACACGTGCAATGGAAAGATCGCGGCGCTGCGGCGCACAGTTTTAGAAATAATGAGGAGCGGATATATTTTATGGATAAGTTTAGAGAAAATGATTTTTATAGATTTCAAAGTGATGATGTTGAAGTTGATTATAAAGTGGAAAACAGTGATAGTGATGGACTTTCAGAGAGTGAAACTTATGAAGATGAGAATGCCGCTGATGCGTCTGTATGGAGTCCTGCGATATCCAAACAAACTATCTGGGCTTTATACTCGATTATGAACCAAAATTGCCCTGAAATCTGGATGTTGCTCAGGCGAGTCCTTTAAAATATATAATATATATATTTCAGTCTTTTTTTCCAAGATGTGATGTATAACAGAACTGCTAGAGAAACAAACACTTATGTGGAGCTCTGCACACGAGAAAGTAACCAAGATGACAAATACTGGACACCCACTGACGGGGAAGAGTTTTATTATTATATTATTATATTATAATAAGCTAAATGAGTTGAATAAATTAAATGAGTTGAATAAATTAAATGAGTTGAATAAGTTAAATGGAAAAATGAATTAGGTGCACACAGGTGTGAACAACAGGTAAAAACAGGTGCACACTTGGCTTTACTGTATCTGGTGATATGAAATCTGTTTAAATACTTTGACAAAGTATATATATGTATATATATATATATATATATATATATATATATATATATATATATATATATATATTATATTTTTTTTTTTTTTTTTTTGAATATAGTACTCAGAACATGCATATATCAGATGCTGAATGTAGTTTTTTTTTTTTGATTTTGCACCTGACCAGGTAAACTCTCATTTTCAGTGAGCTGTTATAAACCTATAAATGAGTTGAATCACATTTAAATATCCATAAATTAATAGTTCAGAGTTTAAGGTTTCCAGAGATACCAAATATGCCTGTGTTTCATGAGGGTGAAAATCATTTATAATCACTCGTGGAAGTCTGTTTTCTTTTATGCAGTTATGCTCTAAGGGCAGCCCTAGTCATATATGTATGGGTTGTTCCTAGTGGGCGTCCAGGGGGGAAAGAGTTAAAGTGACGGCAAAACTCCGCTCTGGCCTCTGAAAGTTGTAAAAAAAAAAAAACGCTTCACTGTGAACGATTAAGATGCTCAGAATGCATAAGGTAAGTGCGGAAAAATTTTGGATCACTTCAAAAATAAATTAGGTATGGTTTTCTCACTTTTAAGACACAGCGCCTTTAACCAAGCTGTATAATTGCATTCTCTATTCATTTACGAATTGGCTCTGGTTTGACCGAGCCTACGTCTTTTGGCTTTCAACAGGAATCAAAAGAAAATAACTAAAGACGAGGCCCCAAGCTGTTTAGCAAGAGCAGTTGAAGGGAGCTCACTCCTCTGTAGTCTGCGAGCTATAAGCAGCTGCTAATTGCTTTAACATGGTCAACAACAACTATTACATCAGCGAGTCTTCAAAAAGGGAAAGAAAGGATTGACTATGATTGAATTAGGCTTTAATGTATTCCTCTTCCCAGCATGCATCAGGACACAATTCATTTGACACACTTCTATCACGGGCTAATGAATGCTAATTAAATATTGCTATGGTCTAATATGGAAGGTGTAAAGGGAATTCTTGACCTGCTAACATATTCCATACATTAGCCAAGGATCATTTCTGTGGAATGCTACAGTGTGTCATGAACGAGGTCTTTAATGAAAGGAGCTGTGCTGGATTGTATTCAAGTATTAAAGTTGAATGTGTTTGCCCCTGTTGAGAAATATTGTAAAAGCAGCTCTCAGGATCAAAATGAGAGCTCTGGATATTAATCAAGCTTTATTTCAGGGTTCATGTAGAACTTTTCAAAAACAGATAGAACACAAACAAAACAGTAATACTGGTCTATAGTCTAGAGCAGGTGTCAAACTCAAATTCACAGAGGCCAAAATTCAAAACTGGGACTAAGTTGTGGGTCAAACTAAATATTTATTGAAAAATTTCAACAACACCTGCATGTTTTCTCTTCTTTCGGAATATGTAATGTTAAACCTTTTCTTATTAAAATAAATGTTTAATAATAGTTTTGCTTAAACACTGAATCCAGAACAAGCAGAATATAAAATAATAACAGCATTTTAAATAAATAATGCCTCTATAGCCTAAACTATTAATCTAATACATATTTGATATGATCTCGTGGGGCAAATATAATTATATTGCGGGTCAAATCTGGCTCCCAGGCCTGAGTTTGACATGTCTGGTATAGCAGAAGCAGTTCCTCCACTGCCTCCAGAGTTCGGAAGTAAACCTGACACTACTCTGCTCAAGCATTATTAAAACATTTATAATTTCACTTCCTGAATCCTCAAGGTGCTTCATAAATTCGTAAACAACTTTTCACAGGATTCAATGTAGGAACATTATTCTGCACAAACAGCAAACTGACACTTACCCATGGAGGGACTTTTATCAGGATATGAAAGGAATCATTATATATAACCTGCAACTACTTCAGTGTAGTTTTACTGTAACTGCAAGTGGGCAGTGTACTGTAGAGTGGTGTGAGGTAAGCTCTGAACACAGCTATTTTCACATTGCTTCTACACTTATAATCTTAAATGGACTTGCTCCACCAGCTCTGGGTGAGTTCATTAAGCCCAGGTCCAGCACTAGTGGTCGGGGAACAAGAGCCTCTATCAGAGGCGACTGTGCAATACCCTATAGACGCACAACTTTCAGTCAACAGGTGTGATCAGTCAAGGGCACAGAAATCTGGAACAACATCCCAGCTGCTATAAGAGACTCCACCACATTCAGTTCATTTAAAACTAATCTGAAGCGATGGCTTAAGAGAAACCAGATCTGTAACCACTAATGTTCTGCTCCTATGTAAATGTCAGTGTTGTATGTCATGCTTGTGTGTTTGTCTATTGTGACGCGTTTTATGTTCTTATGTTTTATGTCTCTATCTCTCTGACCTGCCAGGGACTACAGATGAAAAGTAGCCTTAGGGCTAATTCTGGCGTATTTACAAGTATATGTTCATGAATATGCATTGTCCCTTTTAAATAAATAAAAAATAAAATAAAAAAAAAACACATATGACATTTCCATGCCAACATATTTGCCTGTGTGTACAGTTTGCAGTACTGCCTCTGAATATCAGTATGATCACTGCTGATCATGTGACCGAGGTATTTGACCTTAACTATAGACAGCAAGAGCAGGAAACACAGTCTTTAGGTGCTCCTTAGTCCTAACCACCATCATCACTCTCTGTACTGTCTGCATCCAATCTTAGAACCAGGAAGAGACGTATTAGCGTGATCATTGTTGTCAGCAATAGTTATGGCAAAACTGTGCAATTGTCTCTAAAAGTTGTGAAAAGTGCTTATGAATTCATCGTTGTGAATAATTACAATGATAAGAATGTGCTGGGAATGTGAGCATTGCCAGTTCATTAAGTTTAATATGTTCAGGTTTGATATCTTGTTCCAAAAAAACAAAACAAACAGACATCCATCATTTTTAGATGCAATCAACCACCCATAAAAGCGTCTAATTTCACAAATCCAATATCACTTTCACGTTTTCTCATACAATACAGTCTCATCGGATTCACCCAAACCACGTTTTATGTCCTTTTTTATTTCTTCAAGTGCCCATTAGCAGACATTCTTGGACGAGATAGATTTTTTTCCTCCATTAGCTCATTCAGATTTGATTGTCATGTGCGATTTCTCCCTGCGCCCATCTTCCTCTTTTACTCATCATCACGGCTTCCTTGACATATCATTGGTCTGTCACTCCTAATCAGGGAACATCTCATTGCATCAGCTTCTATTATCTGTCCCAGCGCGTTACGTTTGAGTCACTTTATTTTGACCTACATGCAGACAAGGATGCCCACTCTCCCCCTCTTTTTTTTATCAACGCAACCTCCATTATCCATATGAGGGCCTAATGACATTAAGGTAGAAGGTTTTCTACACAATTACATGGCGGTACGGCTCGGGGTATGGCAAAAAAGTCAAGGTGGAGGATAATTTATGTGGTGCAAGGATACGGTATCAATGTGTTGAGGATTTTTTGTTAAAGCTGCACGGTGCAACTTTTCTGGTGAAGTGTCCGCAACTAATTGTTTTACCTTGATTATTCCATAGTATGGAAATAAAGCTGAGCATCACAATGGAGACAGGTTAATGGTGAGATCTATGGAGAAGCAAGCCCACACATTAGGGGTGTGATGTTGTCGTGGTCTCTTCACGGTATTAAACTGTGTGGCTCATAGCACAGTAAACTACATGGACCATAATCCTTTGCGGGCACGACATCGGTCTGTGCGCCTGTTGTGGACGCACCAAAGGCTTTTAAGCCTGAGGTCTAGAAGCATTTTGGGTTTGTCGTGACACAAAACGAGAAATGAGAAAAGGTGTCGGACAAACAACAGACAGAGTGTACAGACACAATGCAGCGTGCGGTTCACCTCGAGAAATACTACAACATGACAAGTCACTTGATAAGACGACACACCGAAAATGTTCAAGAATGTGTTCAGAAAATCAAGTTGGGACAAAAAACTATATATGAAGCATTTACAACAGCACTGCCTCACAACAGCTCAAGAAAGAATGAAACACATCGCAGAATATAAAGTGAGTGATTTGCATCAATTTTTCATGGTGGAAGACGACGGGTTTAAAAGGTTAGAGGCTAAACTGGAGCCGAAATGTAAAATGCCATCACATTCAAGTTTGTTTTTTTAATTTCCTTTGAGGAGGACTCACATATACATTGAGTAATAATGTGTTTAATGCAGTTTTGCGCACAGTTGTTTACATTTTACAGAAACAAAACAGCTCTTTGTGGCTGATGCAGTTCAGCTTCTGTCAGACTTGCTCCTCGAGGCTCCTGACTACAGTTTTATTACAAATGTTTAATTGTTACTTGAATTTTGCACTTGAACGTCAAAGGCTTTTGAAGCTGTTCAGAATGTCACTGATATGAAAATGACAATAAATGTTTTACCAAATGATGCTCAAAACATTTTATAATGTCACTCCTGTTATTATGTAAAATATCGTAATATCGTGAGCTTTCCTACGATATCACAATAAATATCATACTGTGAGGTTCATACTGTGACAATAACGTATTGTGAGACTTGGATATCGTTACAGCCCTAATGCACACTGTAAAAATTTATGTTTTTTAATGTATTTAATACCTTTAATTGAACAAATGGAAGGGAGATGCCGTATGTTTAAGCCCTACTGTGGAACATTCCAGGCAAAGAACTAACATCTCCATGGAGAACGTAGCGGATCCTCCACCTTAGAAGTTACACATTGTCCCTTTAACTTATATTTTATTGTTTCTTATTCATATTAGCAGAATATAACAAAACAAAACACACAAGTATACAGAACAAATGGTCAGTTATCCTTCAAATTAACAGTCCACTTTTCATTTTTTTAAGAAAGAAAGTCCCTTAATGTGCCTCCAGTTGTTAAGAAGATCGTCATCAAATATCTGGTCTGTCTTTCTGTGCTTTCTGACCTAAGTATCAAACTAAACCCTGTTTTTGGCAACTCGTACCCCAGTATTTTTCCTCGTGTCTGGGCTAGTCGAGCAAAGGAAATGGCATTTATACACTTCAATGCCGCTTAAGTCAAAATACAGAGACATTTTCCTCAAGAGCTCTCATTGAAGCTTAAGTGAAAGTTTCCTGCCAGCTGAGTACTCATTGGTGTAGACAGAGTCGAGACATGTCTGACCTTTCCTAAAATGAAAACGACTGTTTGAAAAAGTCCACGTTGTTTAAAGTTCAGAATGGACTCACAGAATTTAATCTTTTACAAAAGGTTGTTGCTAATGTCTCTTAGACTGTAAGATTAATCACAGTCAAATAAAAACTGTTCACCTTCTAAATGGCAGAAACAGAATAATGCGATTTTAAAACAAACTGAAAATGAAATTGCAATGTTGGTTTGAAACTTGTAATAAGATACAGTATTTTCTGAACATCCAACCTGACGACTTTTAAAGGGACTGTTCCAGATTTTCTTTTTCATATAATAAAGTCAAATTAGTCTTACCCCAGTACAGGTAAGTTGTAAAAATAAATAAGTGTCAAAATAAAACCGCTGTGTATTGTCCACGTCTAATTAGAAAGCGCTGTTAGCATGCTAGTTGTTCTTAGCAGTGGCCCCAACTCTACTTTTTCCCCTGAAAACTGTGAAAAGCCCTTATAAACCATCACAGTGTTATGTTATGATAACAGGAAATATCTCTAGACCAGGGATCGGCAACTCGCAGCTCTGGAGCTGCATGTGGCTCTTTCATCCTTCTGTTGTGGCTCCCTGTGCCTTTGTAAAATAAATAATGAGTATTTAATTACAATAAAGTTTTATTTTACTTTGTTCAGTTTTAAATGTAATTCTAAATTTGTACATAATGGTACTCTTGTAACATTCAAATAAAACGTTTTTAATATCTTTGTTGCTCAATTATGTGTCAAAGCCGCTGATGTGCGACACCCGGCACATATGTGGCAACTCAGATTTACCAGGCCTTACATCAGCAGCATGATTTATCAAGCTTTTTCAACTCATGGTCGGTAAATGATGACTAAATCCAAGAAAAGAAAAGTTTCTGAAGAAAACAGAATGTTTAATGTTCCGTGGGCAGATTCATTTTCTATCACAGCTCATGAGACTTGTTTACACGAGATAAAATGATGCTGTAACACAGAAGCAGACGGTATTTTTTGTTCGCTGCAGGTGGATAATTTAAGTTTGGATTTTTATTTCCTACGAGGAATCAATTAGACATTGAGTAATAATGTGTTTAATGCAGCTTTGCGCACATTTGTTTACATTTTACAGAAACTAAACTTAAAACCACATGGCTCATTTGCATAAACTATACGCGTTCTTTGTGTTTCTGATTTTGTGTGGAATATGAGTGTTCTTTCTGTGACAGAGAATGTGCTGCTGATGGTGAGTCTGTTCTGTGCTTTTATCGCATTGGAGATGGTTCATGTTAAACTTTTTGCAGATTATTCGTCTGCAGATCATACGCATGACCATATAAATGAATTATTCTCTGTAGCATTTAATTGATTTCATAAATGCAACACACTGTAGTCTTTTACAGAGTACACAGGTAAAAAAAATGAAATGCAGTGTTATCCTTTTAGATGTTAAAAGGGTTTTGTGGCTCTGGGTGTTTTTCTTTTCTGTGAGAGATGCTCCAAATGGCTCTTGGAGTATTTAAGGTTGCCGACCCCTGCTCTAGACCGCTGCAAATCGATCAAATAGTTCTGGTTTTCCACATGTGCCTGGAGCTCAGCCGGTACAGTGTTTGTCCTTGTGTTTGAATGCTGCCATTGTGTCCTTGGGCAAGACACCTAACTTATCTCGCCCCCAGTGTGTGCGTACACTGATGTATGCGTGAATGGGCGAGTGGTTCCATGATGTAAAGCGCTGTGAGTGCCTTGAAGGTCTAAAATCGCTATATGAAAAATATGACCATTTCCAAGTTGAAGTTTTAAGACAGTGAACTCAATAAAAGTCAAGCAGATGTATATTGCTATAAACTTTAAGTGTGAAAAGAGCTTCATTTCTGTACTCACACCAGCCGATGAAGAGGAAAACCCACTTGCGGAGCTTGTCTGTCGAATACGTCATGACGATGGCTGTGTGCAGATAACAACCCTCCACGAACATCCAGAAGAAGTTGGTCACCACAAAGTAATTATAGATGGTTGTGATGAGTCGACACCAGGGCTGCAAAATACAACCAAATCAAGTGTTAAAAAACAACAACTATTCTTCAAGATTTCTAACACATTTGTACAGTGAACAGAAGTGGTTAAAGTATGTCAGAAGTTAATATAGCTAATATAGACTATTCATATTGATGTTTTATTGGGCTTATATTATGCAAAATTGTGCTTTAAGCCATGTTATAATGTTTTTACCTCCTCAAAAACAGACCTGGAGTTGTGTTTTTCATTCCTACAGGTTTGAGTAATTCTGTATTATTAGGCCAGATTCATTAGCCAGTTTCACTTTGTGCTAACCATCTAACCTCGCATTATTACAATTCGTTCACTCGACAGTAGGTGGGTACTTTTTAAAAACTTAACCAATCGCTGCTATTTGGTCGCGACGTATGTAATGCACCGCAAACTGGTATATTAAGCTTTTCCCAAATCCCGTAGGAAGAAGGACAATAACGTCTTTCCTCTTGATAAAATTCACCAAACTTTCTCTTTGTTCCGGCTTTAAATCCTCGATCTCAGGAATCGTTGACAACACAGAATGTCTGGCTCTTTGTTTATTGGCTGGTGCCTGAACGTGCACTTCTGGGGTTCTTGCAAACTGTCTAGTGTATTCTGATTCCTGACCTAGTCGCTGGAGAGAAATGAAATTGAGCGGAGGCACTAGGTGGCGCCAGGCTGGCTAGCTGTCTACATCTCCAAAGCTCCAAATGCTCTGTTCCACCTTGTGATGTCATGAGGCGTTAGTTTTCAAGTGAACAGCTCCTTTTTCCTTCTACCTTCTACCTTAGTTAAATAGAGAATGGCAGTTCCAGGGCTGAAATTATCTAAATTATTCTAATAGAAGTGTGTGGAGGAGAGCACTTCTTGTATTACCACATGACATCATAAAGTGGAACAGATTGTTTTCTGTTTGAGAGAAGAAGTCAGCCAAATCTGCAGGGTTTGTGTGTTAAACGTGTGTGGTATGTTTCTGACGAGGAAACAACATTATAACATAGATCAGAAAATGTGTAACATGGGCCCTTTAAATCATCTATGAAAAACTACCAAACAAAGTAGAAGAGTGGTTACGTTCATGAACACGCCAACATCTGATTTCAGTAGTTTAAATGACATGCAAACTGCAAAATCCAAACTGAGTGATTAGAGGATGAGGCCATGATTGGAAAGAAATCAGTGGACTTATCATTTAATTAATCTTATTCATTTAACTCCCGAAATGTGACCATAATCTGATTTTGAGTGTGCATGTAACCACAGCCAGTGTTCATGCTGGGTACCTGATGTTTAACTATGAAAATGAATGTCAGCAACGTATCTGGCTCTTTATTTTATAATGTAGTTGCTGTATTTTCTGGTCTACTGAAAACACCTGAATATAAGCCACATCAACTTAATTTTAACAAAATTTTAAAATTGTACATATATAGGCTGCACCCGAGTATAAGCCGCAGGTGTCCACGTCTTCAAGAATGTTTTCAAGTTTGGGCCATATTGCTTTTATTGCTTCTGAAAGCTTTTGTCGTGTTTTTGCACTGAGTCAGTTCCAAATCTCACCCTCAACTCAATGATGTCGAGTTCACGTGCAGCAGCTCTGTTTCCTTCTTCCACAGTCACATCAATCGCCTTTAACTTAAAAGCTGCATCATCTGCATTTCTTCGTGTGTTTTCCATGAGGAGGGTGTGTGTATGAAGCACAAAATAACTGTTCAAAACACAATCAAACAGCATCTTCCTTGGCGCATCACCCCGTCTCTCCCTGCGCATGTCTCCTGCAGAAAGAGTCTCTGTTCTGTCTGTATCATGTCAGTGTCTTGGAGGATTTCAGCAGATTTCAGACTCTCTCGGGGGTGGGGTTAGTTCTGTCAATCAGGTATGAGTGGATGTCCGGCTACTGAAGTTTGAGATGTTTGTTCTCGTCATTTACACACACGGGTAAGACGTATCCCCCTCACTAATGATCATCATCTGTGACGGAGCGCCTGTGTTGCCCCGTCATCTCCCGACTGGCGCGTCTGAATCTGGCCAAAGAGCGCGCACGACGCTTCTTTCCCTCCCCATTTTGCGGAGCTAAGCTCCGATAGACTGATTTATGCAGGATGTTTTTTCCCCAACATCTGAACGGTTTCCCGGCTAGTGCGTTCGAGGGTGCACACTCGACGCCGACACCGCTTTCTTACCTGCAGCAGCCTCTGCGCCGTTCTTGGGTTCGGGGCCAAACCGAGGCACTTCCTGGTTGGGCTTTAAATAGCGCATAGTGGCGCGCTCAAGGGGGACATGTGATCATGGACTCAACCATTGTGGTCTATTTGGGGTCATTTGTGGGTTTTGAAGTTGTTTAATGTAACTTATGTTAACCTTATGAGGGGTTCTTTAAGTTATTTTTATTATGTTTATTTCCAAGTTGATTTGTGTTCCTCAATTCAGTTCTGCTTATGTTAATTCCTTAAAACCCCATTTTCGTTAATTGGTTAGCCCGGGGGGAGGGGCTAAGGGGGTATAAAAGGAGGGAGCTCCAGTCATTTGGGAGTTGGTATTTGGCCTGACTACGTGGGTGCTGGCAACTGTAAGTGAGATCATTGTACATATTTTTGTAAATACTTCTGTCTACATCCTCTTTTTTTTTTTTTGTCACTGTAAATATTCCACTCTGCACTTGGAGCTGTGGTGTGAATAAAAAAACCCACTCAAGTGAAGTTTTTTGACTGAGCCATCATTTTTACATTTATTTCGGATGAACCCGTGACAGCATCAGAACTTATTTAATCACACAGTGATTAACTATTTGAGTGCGCTCATGTAGCAACTTCATGTGAACCCTAGATCCATGTGTAACCGCACAGACACGGTGTTTTCTGCACTCAGGCTGTGTGTATCCACTGTGTTGTCAAACCATAGACTGTATATATGAATGGACAATGTACCAAACAAAGAATCCGTCCATATATTTGCTGCATCGTTTTATTAGCCGCAGGGTTCAAAGTGTGAGAAAAAGTAGCGGCTTATAATCCGGAATTTACAGTATGCATGATAATGCAATCTAAACATCCAAAATGTTCTTAAGTTACACACAGTGGGTCTGACACTTGCTTGTTACGATGGAGATGTCATTGCTCTGCCTGGACTATTCCACAGGGTGACATTAAACAGCTCTTCTTTACATTTATTAGAGATGGTTTTACAGCTCAAAAATACCTAGAAAAACAGACATTGTGACTGTGAGCGGGGTCGTCTCTCCACAGATCTCACCTGTAACTTGGTATGGTATGGTTTGGTCTTCATGGTGATAGCAAGGTTTAATACCACAGCGTGAAACATTCCAGCCAAAGCAATAACATCTCCCTGGAGAAAAGCTGATGGACTCTGCACCACAACAGTTACACAATGCACCTTTAAGCTCCTAATATGTCTTATTTTTCTCCTTTAGTGTTCGTGTTTTTGCTTCATTGCCCATTGAACTTGAGTAACATCAAACCAGCTAATGCACTCCTCTTCCACTCTGCTTTTTAGCTTTTTATTAACCGTGGAATGGGGATGAGAGTTGAACAGGTTTGAACCCCAGCTTTAAAAAAAAAAAGCCATAAAAACACACATCTCGGTGCCGTTACCTCGTTGCTCTCGTGGACGTTGTGGTCGATGAGTTGCAGGAGAAACCACATAATATTTCTGAGAATGAACGTGGCGATGAGGTTCCAGTGAATGATGTTACGCAGACACCTTATGCTCCTGGAAAACAAGCACAAAAGCTAATTAGAAGAGCTGTGGAAATGTCATCTTCTCCCATTTTGTTTAGCAGTTTGAATAGAAGCTTGTGCAGTTCTATACACACAAATGTGCAGCTTTTGTGTGGTCACTTCTTGCTGTTTGCCTGTTGAAAACTGTTCAGCAAGAAAAATGTAAAAGATATGGTTAGAATATTTGTTAATTTTATGTAGGATTTTGGTTAAACTACCTATATTTTGCTAAATTGACTCTTGTGACTTTTAAGCCACATTGTAAAGTTGTTACCTCTTCAAAACGAGACCTGGAATTGTGTTTTGTTTGAGTAAACCTTTATTATTTATCTGTCTACATCTCCAAACCTCAAAATGCTCTGTTCCATGTTGTTCCTTGGGGATGTTTGCTCAAAAATCACCCTCTTCATACTATTTTGAACAAAGCAGAAAGCTCTACTGCGATTTCTGAATTATATAAACTAATTGTTAAGTGCACACAAAAAATTCTACCTGTTGAGCAGCTTTGGAAAACTGAATTGAGGGATCATTCGGAGTGAGATTGGATCCAGATTTGGTCCAACATCTCGCTTTGATCAAGGAATCCCAATCATTAGATGATTCATTACAAAATTATTACCGTATTTTCGGGACCATGGGGCACTCTGGATTATAAGGCGCGCTGTCATAGAATGGTCTATTTTCAAGCTTTTACAACACAAATAAATGGCACCAGACTATAAGACGCATTCAACGAAACACAACAGTTGGATGGGTCAGTGGGACTTTGTTTGGCGCGTTCACGGTGACTCTGGGCTTTGCTCAGTTGTGGCGCGTAGGGAGGGTGCTGTCTGGGACTACAAGTCTATATAAGTGGCACATTGCACTCGCTTTTTTGGTTCGTTCCTCCGTTCCGTTCCTCGTCGGTGTGGAGTGATGAGTGTGGCTGCAGGTGTTTTTCGCTGTGCGGTCGCTGTCTGCTCAGTGTGTGTTTGTGTGTTCTGCGTGTGGTGCGGCTTTGTAGTTTACTGAAGTCGTGCTGGGACACCGAGTGGATTTGTGTATAGGGTGCTCTGGATTGCGGGGCGCAGTAATTTTTGATGGGGATGGAGGCTTTTATAGTGCGGACAATACGGTAAGAGTTTAAAGAGTTTATTTATACCCTAGAAGATTACACCAAATGAAAATAAAAGACAATCAGTGTTGGGGAGTAACAGATTACATGTACCGGCGTTACGTAATCAGAGTACAAATTATGAGTAACTGTATTCAGTTAAAGTTACTGTTTCAATGAGTGGTTATTGGATTACAGTTACTTTGTTGAAATAAATGGATTACATGGCGGTATTTTCCTGTTTTCACATTTTGGGCTAAACCAGGACTAAAACCAGAACTAAACCAGGTCTAAACAACATGACACTAACAGTAGGTGGACAGACTTTAAGGCAGCAGTGATCTCATATAAAAATCATTTCTCTATCAATAATATTTTTAATATGGTTAAGGAAAGACTGGGCTTTTTATTTTCTTTTAACAGACAGAACATCTTACGTTAAGATATTCTAGTCTTTGCTACTTTTGCTACTACAAACAGTTGTCTGTTCATGGAGACTTGGGCTCCAATTTGAAGAGAACAAACAAGAATTTTCAGGATGTGGTTGGTACATTCATGTAGTTTTAAAAAAACATGACAATATCAAGTAATCCAAAGTATTCAGATTACGTTACTCACTTTAAGTAATTTAATGGATTCCGTTACAAACTACATTTTGGGGTGTGTAATCTGTAATATGTAGGGGAATATATTTTAAAAGTCACCTTCTCAACACTGAAGACAAACCACATGGCGATTTCTGTGTAGAAAAAAACTGTGGGCACTTTTCTACATATGATATGGGAGTGTCTTGAGGTGGCTTTGGGAAAACATCACAAACACAATGTCTAAACTAATAGGAATAACTATACCTTGCATTCAGAGGTTTCTTTTGCTAAACAACATGTCCACTAACTAAAGTAATGTCCAACTAAATCTGACAATTAATGACCGTTGTATATTACTAGCAGGTCTTAAAGCAGCCAAAAAATATATATGCTGGAAATCTTCCACCAGCATATTACTCTTATTTTACAGAGAAATTGTTCAAATGAAGCTTTCCGCTGCTCAAATGCATGGAGTCAAAACCAAAAACATTTCTTGCTGGTCCAATCTAATGATCAAATTGAGATCTGCATTGATTATATAGTTGTTACCTGGAGACCTTTCATTATCATATGTTCTTAGAATGTAAACAATATGTATCCTCGTAGTTAATTTTCTGTGTATGGTACATAATAAGTATGTAAAATGCAATTTCTGCTGTTGTCTTTTGACAGAGGGACACTTGTTTTGTATAGAGGGAATAGAAACCTGGACATGTGCGTGTGGGGGGTTTAAAAGGAAGAAAAATGCAATGCTAACTAGAATATGTATAACTGCAAATGTTACGGGAATAGTCTGAATAATGGAAAAATAAAGACAACAGGCAGTGAGTTTTGGTTCTGTGCAGCCTCGCTTCATTGTATAAAATTACAAAATAATCTACATTTTACTCTAAATTTATCAATAATTTGGCCCTTTCACGATATATGTCCTACCTCACTTAAACACATATACTGTCTAATTACCAAAAAACAAACAAACGTGTATTTACTCAAATATGTGTACATCTGCATATATCTAATAGTATCTATTTCTTAAACACAACGGACTCCAGGCAACTCCAAAACAGTAGAAAAAGATCACACATCGCACGAGGAAAAATATAGTTAAAAGGCCTTTATCTGAATGGCCAAAGCCAACATGTTTCAACCTTAACTGGTCATCATCAGGGCTTAATTAAAACAGAGCATGGGCGTGGCATTCAAGTAGCCATTCAAATAAAGGCCTTTTAACTATATTTTTCCTCATGCGATGTGTTAACTTTTTCTACTGTTTTGGAGGGCCTGGAGTCCGTTGTGTTTGAGTTGTGATCCTTTTTTCCAAGAGCGCCCTTTACTTGCACCTACTGACTGGAACACCTGCAGCAAACAGCCACATTTTTGTTCTTTCTGCACAGTATCTATTTCTTACTTGAGAATTAATTGAAATATTATTCATATTTTTACAGTTCGGCTTACACATTTACTCATTTTACAATCACAACAACAACCTTAACTTTACTTGTTTATATCTTAACTGTTCATCAAAAATAATATCTGAACAATACAACACAGTGCGGGATGCTACATGCTTATTAAAAGAGTTCAAGTTGTGGAGGGGCGCCGCCGTTACAAAACCTCGTGTTCGCATTGCCGTGACTAGCAGAGCTTCAACAAACTAACATGATCTACTTTAATAAAACCACTCATATATATCGTCTCTAAACAACCAAAATAATATACAGTTCTCTTGTATGTACTTTTTTGTAAGTGTTTCACATTAGATTACCTGAATAATGGAAAAATAAAGACAACAGGCAGTGAGTTTTGGTTCTGTGCAGCCTCGCTTCACTGTATGAAGGGGAGCGGCACAAAACTTTTCAAGAAGGGCCGTGGCTCGAGACCCGCGACTGACTCACTACACTGCCACCTTCTGGCGCACCCCGGTAATGCAAGAGTATCTTAAAAATGAAACAGAAACATGCGAGCAAAACATTACATTGACAATTTAGTTCATTTTATCACTAAGGGAGTGACTTACCAGCACAAAAACAAATAGCCAAATTATACAATAACATAAAAATGTGACTGCACATTAGGGGTGTGCAAAAATATCGGAATATCGATATATCGTATCGTTTAATGTGATTGATACAGTATTGATATCATGGGCTACTGTATCGATATATCACCAAGAGTATTTTTACATGTGTTTTTCGAAATTATTTTGTTGCAGCACTACAGTTTTGTTGCTTTTGGAGTGAAAGGAAACTCATTTATGCAACACATTTGACATTTTGACACTGTTTTGATGATTAAAATGTTTGTGTTTCATATGAACTTTGCACAAGAAGTGGTTGAACAAAGACTTGTAGTATCACAGACATGATTTTTCATTATTTTTTATTGAACTGTATCGAATCGTTTTGAAATATATCATATCGAATTGAAAGTGCACTGTATCGAGATATGTATCGTGGCCTGTGTAATGAGGTATGTATCGTATCGGCAACTTCTTAATGATACCCAGTCCTACTGCACATTTTGTGTGAGTCACACAAATAATAACAGATGCCAAAAAAGGCACACACTGGTTAAAATAAAATGCCTTTATAAATTTACAGCATGTCTTAATGGACAACTTACAAAGTCTCGCCGCGTTTCAGCCTATGGCCTTCCTCAAGGAAAGGCACAGGGAAAGGCATTTTATTTTAACCAGTAAGTGCCTTGGATTTTTTGGCATCTTTTAACTGACTTCTCTTCCAAAAGAGCACCACTGAGTTTTATCTACTGTGTATTATCCTCTGGAGGTCCCGGAAGCGCTTCTTTTGAAACCTTTTTTATGCAAATAATAACACTTGAATAAAAATTTGATTACAAAAAAAGCTCTCTTCCACCTTGTGATGTCATGAAGTTGTAGTTATCAAGTTCTCGTCTACCTTTTACCACTCGTTCAGTAGAGATTGACAGTTCCAGAGCTGAAATTATCCAAATCATTCTAGTGAAGGTGTATGGAGTTTAAAACATAGTGGATCACTTCCTTTATCACCACATGACATCACAAGGTGCAACAAAGTGTTTTCTGTTTGAGATAAGAACAGGGTCTGTGTGTTAAACTTGTGTGCGTGAAACAAAACACAACACCAGGTTTATTTTTGATGAGGAAACAACATAACAACATAGACTGTAAAATCACATAATAGAGGCCCTTTAAATAGCCAAAAATTTTTTTAAAAAAGGCCTAACTTTGTCCTCAGATATTCAAATATTGGGTATGATTCCCATGTTGCTTACGTTATAATTTGGCGTTTGGATTCTCAAGACAATTATCGAACCGGAAAACAGAATGGGCTGATTTGGGTTGCCAGATTCAACGCTCAAATTCAGTTGGTTTAAATTCTCACTACTTAAGCCGCAGCTCTGATCAGCCTATACGGTGTTTGGCTTCTCTGTGTGCTCCCTTGAGAAATACAGACAGACTTATTGTAACCACTAAGAAAAAAATCCATAATGCACATATACAAAAACATCCACATAAACGCTCCTTTTTATTTATTCAAATAACAAGATTGAAATAACAGAGCACTCCCACAGACAGCCAGCATGTCATCTATAAGCATTAAGTGCAGCCATGCATAACACGTGTACATTATGTGACATATCTCAAGGCAAAAAATATGTTCCCAGAATGCAATTACAGCACAGCCCCAGCCCTGTGCTCGAGAAAACACATATGGCAAAGGGTATTTTTAATAATAGGGATTTGTAAGCCCGCAGTCTAAGTCCAACGAAAATAATAAAATGGAATGTAAGAACAGTAAATAAAGAAGTGAAATAGAATTGGTTATGTGGACTGGGGCAACTTCTAACTGAAAAAAAAAGAAAAGGACTTAAACTAAATGGTGAAAGGGCTAACATTACTCTATTTTCTGTTGTATAAACTTGTTTCCTCGTCACACACAGACCTGGAGTTGTGTTTTGAGTTCTTCTCTCAAACTGAAAACACTCTCTTCCACCTTGTGATGTCATCATGTGGTGATACAGGAAGTGCTCCACTGTGTTTTTAAACTCCTCACACCTTCACTAGAATCCTTTGGGTGACTTCAGTCCTGTAATTGCCAACTTCTACTGGACTAAATGTAAAAAGGTAAATGTTAACCTGAAATGTATGACTTCATAACATGTAGACAGACTAATAATAATGAATAAAAGAGTTACTCAAATGTGTGAATGAAACAAAACACAACTCCAGGTCTGTTTTTGATGAGGTAACAACTTTATAACATGGTTTAAAGCTCACAAGGGTCGATGTCTTATGATATAGGACCTTTAACCAATCAGAGAGACATATGGTCCGTTCATGAACACAGAGGACTAAGGCTGGGTTCAGACTGCAGCCTGAAGTGACCCAGATTTTTTCTGATCTGATCTTTTCTGACGATTGATAAAACGATATATCTGATCTTTTGTGAAAATGCATTCATGTTAATGAACTCCGTGTCACTGAAGTGAAGCACATCACCACTCACCACTCTTGGCTACGTCTCCACATCCACACGTTCCTTTCAACAGACACCGCTGCCCCACAAACACCACGACCAAAAACCTCGTCCTTCTCCTTCTCAATCTCCTCTTTAAAACAAGTAAGTTGTTCATGTTCTGGCTCTGGTACGAGAGGAACTTTAAAATCTCCAGGTGATCAATGCTGCGTCCATGTTTGGACAACTTCTGTAAACACAGAGACGCTCGCTGTGGTTGACGTCGTCGTGTCTCCAGTGCACATGTGGGACACTTTTGGGCCGTTTAATGTTCACACTGGAGTCACATACAAGTCACATTTAATCGGAAATGTGAACGACCTCGCAAAAACATCGGATTTCACAAAAAAATCGGAATTGAGCGTTAAGCCCTGCAGTCTGAACGTAGCCTAAGACACAGCTCAGATTTCTGCAGAATCAACAAGCAAAGCACTAAACTCTCATTTATCTCAGGTAAAAGAAGTTATATATTTTGTTTTCTAAAGGAGATGTTTTCTGCCTGTGAGAGACTCGTGTTACAAATAGACAGCTGTGGTTGGTCCCACGTTATGATGGAGGATTGTCATGTTTTTTGGTTCGGTTCCAGATCCATCCCTCTATGTATCTATCATTCTGTCTTTCTATTAGGGATGGGACAAGATCTCGTGCCACAAGACTATGCACACTGGAGCATGGAAACCCAACTAAAGTCCGACGGGACCTAATTAGAACTTATGTTCGAGCTCTGGTCGAACTATGACACATCAGCATGAGACCACTCGCTTTGAGATCAGAGCTCTGCACTTCTAGTTTAGATACAAGTCAAAACTGTGTTATTATTATTTATGAAATGTGGTGCAAAACTTGAGATACATGATTTTTAAAGCATAAAAGATTGGAGAAAAGTCCTGGGGAACTAGAGTCACTATCACTAATCTGCAGCTTCACCTCCATCTGTGCGCTGTGTGGATGTAAACAGACACACGTGAGGAACAACTCTCACCTTTTTACTTTTAAATGACTCAAACTGGATTCACAGCACCGTTTTGTGGACTGGGCTCATTATTTTGTGGAGGACAAATTCTATGGATAATGTGAATGAGACGCTGCACTTTAAATTTACTGTTCTACAGAGGTGAAGAATAAAGTCTTCTCATTATTTCACTGTTTCCCAAGTTTGTATTTTGCGTTTCTGTGTCCGTTAGAGGAAAACAAACAACATCCTCCGTGTGTCAGGCCTATTAAAATAGTCTGATTTTATCTGTGTCGTGTTCGGTCAGGTTCGGACACAAATCTCTTAAAGCCTATCGGGCTCGGGTTGGATTTGATCACTGCCCTGTCGGACACGGGCCGGACTCGGACAGAAAAATTCTGCCTAATCCACACTCTAGTGCACACGAAGAAAATGATCTTGTGAGATTTTTGTCCTCACATTTTTACATTTGCCTTGGATAAAAAAATGGGTTAACTTCACTGAGTGTCTCCTCTTGTCACTGTAAAACTGTAAACTTAAATAAAGCAAAAATTGTGAAGCAAAGTTATGAACTGAATGCCACAAGCTATTTATCCAAAATTACATCCAAATCTCATCTTGTCTGGATTTCGTGGACTGAATCTATTTATTTATTTATTTATTTGTTCAGTGCGATTGTACCAACAGAAACAAGGGCAACAACCAAAAAAAAATGCCCAAAAAAGGACTGGGGAGAAGAAAAATTTTAATTGAAGTGAATTTAATCCCACCCACATCTTCAAATTGAACATAATGATATATATATATATATATATATATATATATATATATATATATATATATATATATATATTGCATTCTTGAAACATTTTCCATTAGACTATATAAATTATTTACATGAGAGGACTGAATACGAACTGAAAATAGGGGGGACTGGCTGGTCAAGCAAGTAAAAAGTCTACACATACGCAGTGTTGGGGAGTAACAGATTACATGTACCGGAGTTACGTAATCAGAGTACAAATTATGAGTAACTGTATTCAGTTACAGTTACTGTTTCAGTGAGTGGTAATTGGATTACAGCTACTTTGTTGAAATAAAAGGATTACACAGGTATTTTCCTGTTTTCGCATTTCGGGCTATATCCCTTTTTTTTTTTTTTTTTTTCCCCACTAATTCTACTCATTGCTGGACACTAAACCAGGACTAAACCAGGACTAAAACCAGGTCTAAACTGGGTCTAAACCAAGACTAAACCAGGTCTAAACCAGTTCTAAACCAGGTCTAAACCAGGTCTAAACCAGGTCTAAATGAGGACTTAACTGGACTAAATTATGCTGCATGGACCGTGTTTCCTCCTCTTCTATCAATAATATTTTTAATTTGGTTAAGTAAAGACTCAGCTTTTTTATTGTCTTTTATCAGACAAAACATCTTACGTTAAGATATCCTAGTCTTTGCTTCTCTACAACAAATCAAGTAATCCAAAGTATTCAGATTATGTTACTCACTTTAAGTCATTTAATGGATTATGTTACAAACTACATTTTGGGGTCTGTAATCTGTAATCTGTAGGGGATTACATTCTAAAAGTCACCTTCCCAACACTGCACATACGATACAACTAAACATAAACTTTTATAGACAAGAATAATTTCCTCCCCATCTGCAGTCGTCCACTTCAGGGCAGTGCTTTTCTACAGTAACTGCCCCCCCAATTTCCAGGAAAATGTTCACCATATTTCTATAGTGTATAATGATGGATGAAAAGTCCAAAACACATTTTATCTGCTATTGCAATTTCACATAACTGTCCTTTCATTTTGAGACAGTCAGTTCGGTTTATAAGTTCCATTTGCGTTTGAATGATGGAAAAAGTTATTGAAGGACAGAACCTTCTCTCAGAATGCTCCAAAATAGTCACAGCGGTACACAGAAAAATGTTATTGAGTTTTCACATAGAACACTGTCAACAATTCAGAGGGTCAAACCTAAATTTGGATATGATGATGATGAAATGAATGCCTCATTTTAAGTTGGACAATAGCAGATCTCAAAATGGATGGAAAAGGATTTTTACCGATTAAAGGGCCCGATTTTCTGATCTGTTCTAATGTTGTTTCCTCGTCTGTGTTTTCCTCGCCTGGAGTTGTGTTTTGTTTCATTCACACATGTTTGACACATCAGCCTAGCATATTCAGACGTAGAAAACACTCTGCTCCACCTTGTGATGTCATGTGGTAAAACAGGAAGTTCTCCACAAACCTTCATTAGAATCATTTGGATCATTTCAGCCCATTGCCAAACTCGACTGAAGTAAAAGTAAGAGGAAATGTTAAAGAGCCATTAAACACTTTCCCGAAGTTTTACTCCGCCCCTATGCAGAATCTGAAAAATTCTCCAGAGTGGACGGTGCCTGATGGGTTGGGAGAGCAGGTGTGGGGCGGGCTCTGGAGCGATGATTGACACCTGACTGACAGCCACAACAATCCAACATGGCATGGATCGGTGCGCTCCAGACTTTGAAACAGAGCGGACATTTGTGTTCGGATCAAGGCATTTCCCTTTTCTCCAGACACGGCGGGACATGGCGGCTCCTCACATACTGCCTATAGACGCCAGTGGCTGCGCTCATCACTTAGGCTACGTTCAGACTGCAGCCTGAAGTGACCCAAATCCGATTTTTTGGCCTCTATGTGACCTGTATCTGATCTTTTAATGACAGTCTGAACGACACAGATCCAGTTTTTTCAAATATGACCCAGGCCACTTTGAAATGTGCTCCTGAAACCGATACATATCTGATCTTTGGACATGCGACTTCAGTGTGAACAGTCAAAGCGCATGAATCCTACCTACACGTTATCAACAAGACACAAACATCACTACTGTGTGCTGAAGTAGGTGAAAATTGTTAATGAACTCCGTGTCACTGAAGTGAAGCACATCACCACTCACCACTCTTGGCGACGTCTCCACATCCACACGTTCCTTTCAACAGACGTCGCTGCCACTGTCCCACAAAACACCACGGCCAAAAACCTCGTCCTTCTCCTTCTCAATCTCCTCCTTAAAACAAGTAAGTTGTTCATGTTCTGGCTCCAGTACGAGAGGAACTTTAAAATCTCTAGGTGCTCAATGCTGCATCCATGTTTGGGCGACTTCTGTAAACACAGAGCACGCTCGCTGTGGTTGATGTCGTCATGTCCTTCAGTGTGCATACGGGACACTTTTGGGCTGTTTACTGTTCACACTGGAGTCACATACAAATCGCATTTAATTGGAAATGTGAACGACCTCGCAAAAACATTGGATTTCACAAAAAAATCTGAATTGAGCGTTAAGCCCTGCAGTCTGAACGTAGCCTTAGTAACCTGCATCTGACTCATTTACAGTGGTTAGTCCAACACAAAAATTCAAATATACTGTTCACAATTGATCCTAAAAAGACAGCTACAGACACGACTTTGAGCCAAAAGTCCCATTTTTAACAAATATGCATGAAAATGAAAAAATAAAGCCAGGGGCAGAGATACACTTCTGTTTTACACACATTTACACAGATCATCACGAGAAAACAGTGATTTTGGTGTTTAGTGGCACTTTAACTTGAAAACTACCACTATATGACATCACAAGGTGGAGCAGAGCATTTGGAGGTTTGGAGATGTAGACAGATAGCCAGGCTGGCGCCACCTAGTGCCTCCAATCAATTTCATTTCTCTCCAGCAACTAGGTCAGGAATCAGAATACACTAGTTTGCAAAAACTTTAGAAGTGCGAGTTCAGGCACCAGCCAATCAGCAAAGAGCCAGACATTCTGTGTTGGCAACGATTCCCAAGATCGAGGATTTAAAGCCGGAATAAAGAGAATGTTTGGTGAATTTTATCAAGGGGAAAGACGTTATTGCCCTTCTTCCTACGGGATTTGGGAAAAGTTTAATCTACCAGTTAGCTCCGTTAGCGGTGCATTACATACATCACAAACAAATATAAGCGATTGGTTAAATTTTAAAAAGTACCCGCCTACCGTTAAGCGAACGACTCCTAATGCTGCAATGTCAGACTGATGAATCAGGCTAGTAGACAGACTAATAATAAAAGATTACTTAAACATGTGTGAATGAAACAAAACACAACTCCAGGTCTGTTTTTGATGAGGAAACAACATTCTAACATGGATTAGAAATAGTCGGGTCCTTTAAAGTGTGTGGACCTGATGTGTTTTTGTGTTTTCATGCTTCAGCATTTGTAACATCCATCTCATTTTCAGTATTTTGATTTCAGACTTTGTTTCACCTGACAACGCTGCTGGATTGAAGTCCTCATTTAAAAAGAATAAACTTGTGTTCTACATGTGGGTGGGTTGTGGTGTTGCTTGTTGAAACTTAATTCAGGCCCAGAATATCGACCCGAGCTCTTCGATGAAAATCCATAGTCTATGTGCTGGAGGAGGCCACTTCCATCAATGTGTTCTGAGCACAGCAGCTGGGGCTTTGTGTCACACTCAGCCTGAACAACGGAGAACCAGTGAGTGGAGAGGCGCTTTTCAGGTTTTTAAAAGGGACAGTGTCCTTTTCTGGAATTATTCTGAGTAAACACAGGTAAGATGGAACTATAATTGAGTTATCTTTTTATGGTAAATGGACACATTTTTAAATCGCGCTTTTTCACATTCAAGGCACTTTAACACTTCACATTCTGAGACAAAAGAATGTGCAGTGCTCATTGTTAATTACTCTTGTAATTTTGTGCACACTTGCACTTTAAGAAACAATAAAAAATAAATAAATAATAAAACATAAATGTGACAAATGTGATAAATTCACAAATGTGAATGATAATTTATAGAAAAAAAACAAACAAACAGATATTAATCAATACTAAAACTAGTATTGAAACTAGATATGTTTTGAGCAGGTATCGATAATTTTAAAAAAGTCACATTCATAGGATAAACTTTCCTAAATTTACCACAAACTCACCCACAGCCTTTTATTACCCACAAACCTTTCAGAGGTGTGTGGTCACTTTTTGTCTAACTATCTCTGTATTAAAATGCAAATATAAAGTCTGTATGCCGGTCTGTCTCTACTTTGTTGCCTTATTTTGTATGATTTTCTTTTCCATATAGAAAAGGATTTATCTTGAAATCAGTAAAACTATTGAAAGTCAAGTCAAATAACCAAAGAAGCAGAGTTCAAATCATTTTAACATCAGACATGTTCATTTTTAACAGTGTGTACACTGTTTGCCTTCATAATCTCTGGACGTGAGCATGCTAATGAACCAGAGCTCACAGCAGACCATACAGCGACAGACGTGTGTGTGTGTGTGTGTGTGTGTGTGCGCGTGCATGCGTGTGTGTATGTGTGTGTGTTTTAAACTTGCCTTAAGCATAAGAAGAGCACAAAGGCGACCACGAGAGCTCCCACAGAGATGCAGTGTCCCAGGTAGTTGATGATGAGCGCGATCTTGTAGTGCATGGGATACTTCCTCTGCAAACACAAACAACACATGAGGAGATAAAATCTGGACTCATGACACGGAAAACAGAAGCATTTAAGAGCTCAAAACGCACTCATGCACAAGTGTTACTTGAGATGAAAGCCAAGATTGATGAAATTGTGCACATTTAAGTCAAAACCTGTGAACATGTGAGGAGACAAAGGGACACACTGTAGCTCAGATGCTTTTTCCTAAACAAGAGAGTAATTCGTCGTCAGTGCCGTGCGCTCTCACTGCCACATGATTGGCTGTAGACCTGACGCACGCCTGATCATCCAGATCGAGCAAAGTAGAGACAGTGATCTACCCATCTGATGATTTTCAGCCCAGCTCTGGTGTAAATAGTCTGATTAAAATACTCCTGTGGGATATTCACAGCGAACACATATTTAGATGAAAATGTTGTATACACCAAAAACAACATCTTTACCTGTGCTACTAAACTATAGCACATGGCCTCAGGTTTGTGAAGCTGTGGTCTATTGATTTGTATCATGCTTTTTTATTTGTGTCAAATTGCCTTGCAGGAGCAGACTGACACAGGCTTGTTTCTGTGGCGAGTTCTTGCGCAGTTACTAAGTTTTACTAAGTTTTTGTAGTTTTTACTCTATGGATGTGTTTCTCTTTGCTGTAAAATGCACTGATTTGATCAGGTTTGCACAGGCTCCTGTGGAGCTGAGGCACAGCTCATCACAAGCAAAATGGTGGAGGTCCAAACCATTTGTCTTTAGAAAAGAACAGGCAAGTCCACAGAGAGCTGCCCACTTAGTTTCACACAGAAAAGTCCAAA